>NC_056526.1:3010425-3068894 GCF_019175285.1 Sceloporus undulatus | reverse complement strand
ACTACTACAACTACTACTACTATTATTCACTAATTTAAAGTAACTTCATGCCAGACAGTTGTGGTTGCACCCCTGGCCAAAGCCCAGGTTCTACTGACTTGTCAAAAAGTGGAGGGGAAATTATTACTATTACTGTATTCACTATGTTATAGAAGCTTCATACCACTTTAATAGTTGTTATGAGCCTCTCTAGTGTTATTCTGGGGTTTGTAGTTTGATGAGAGATGGGGTACAAATCCTGGGATGGAGCCATGGCAGTTAAAGTGGTATGAAAGTGATAGATCTGTGTAGTTAAGATAGATCCCAGGTCAAGAGTCTGGTTATTTTATGTACCACACCTTGCTCACTTTCCAGCATGTCTCTCTGAATTCTTCACCCTTTCTTTCTTTCTTTGTTATGTTACTATCCCAATTTTCCTCCAAGGCCCACAATGTGGCCTACGTGGTGGTCCTCTTCCCCACTTTTTAAAAATCCTTACAATACCCCCGTAAGGTAGGTTAATGGGGGGGCATTCTTTCCTTCCTTCCCTGCCCCTGGGGTTGCTGTTCCATTAAGCAGAGCCTTTGAATGCTGCACAGAAATAAAGATACAAGTGCCACAAGATGGCTGTTGTCAAAATTATTCCGCCATGCATTTCATTGGCCCTTAGTGTGGTTCAGTTAAGCATAATGAACTTTGATTGAAGCCAGAAAAGGTTGCCCATTAATGGACCCATTTTTCGGGGGTTAATTCTGAATGGGTTGAGGGTCCACAGTGCTTCCAAACACATGGCGAGTTTTCTGTGATGTGAATCCGTCATGCAGAGGGGTTGCTTGCAATGACTATTTTGGCCTTTGCAGCATATTATTAGGAGGAGCTAAAATTCTGGCATTCTGGAAGCAAAAATCCACTTTGGCTGCTGGATTGGCGCCAATACAGTAACTCTGAGCTCATCATTATGTCACAGGTTTAATTCTGCATGCAAAGGAATTTTATAACACCTTTGTGATTCCTTTCACTCAGGGTGCATTTGCATCGTAGAAATAATGCAGTTTGACACCACTTTGTCTGCCAAGGCTCCTTCCTACAGAATCCTGGGATCTGTAGCTTGTAAGGCCTTAGGGCTCTCCTCTGGTAGACCAGGTTGAATACCTCACCGAACGATAAATCCCAGGTGTTTGTGGCATTAGTAGGCAGCATCTACACTGCAAAGTTAATACAGTTTGACACTGCTTTATCTGCCATGGCTGTATTCCATGGAACTCTGGGATTTGCAGTTTGGTGAGACCTCAAGGCTTTCCTCTGACAGACCAGGCTGAATAACTCACAAGAGACAGATCCCTCAGTATTCTGTAGGATTAATGGGGTGCATCTACACGGCAGAATTAATAGTCTGACATTGTTTTAATTGCCATGCATTTTTTGTTAGGGGAGGCTAGAGACCTTGTAAAACTACAAATCCCTGGATTCCATAGGATGGCACTACAGTACGCCATCCCTCCCCCCAATCATAAAAACAGTGATCAACCTATAAAAAGAGATTAAACATCAAAACATTTAAAACTGTTCAATAGGAATACACTAAAAATTCGGGCAGATTAGTGCAAGAAATGAGTCTTCCTCTAGAAGGGGGGGGGGGGCAGAGTGATGGTATCAATCAATTCTGATATCTGTATCAATAGAGGGGAGGCAAGTCTAATGGATCTAATGGATCTAACGTAGTCTGGAAAGGCCTGCCAGAAGAGATCCTTCTTAATAGCAGTAGTGTCAAACTGCATTATTTCTACAGTATGGATGCCCCCTCAGTTAGTCTCAAAGGTGCTCCAAGATGGCTTTGCATACCAATTATTCCAGACTAACACGGCCACATCTCTGAGGTTTAATTCTGGTTGCATGTTGTGGTGGCGATGTCGGCGAACAGGATACATATAGTTTGGACTTTAGGAGAAGAAAGGGATGTTGAAGGCATGGGATGCTAAGGGAGAGTAAACATGCATAGCAAGTGTAGGCAACTATGGAAGGCCAGGGGCCACCTTGGCTTGTAGAGACCTTGGAAGGCTGCATCCACCACAGAAATCCCAAAAACATTCCCCCTCTGATGCCAGCTAGTTGTGGGGGGCATTCTCACCATTTTTAGCCCTCCTGGGCAATTTTAGGTCCAAGGCAGACCTTTTTTAATTACAGTACAAGAAATGAGCAGAAGTTACTTTCTGTTTGGTATTGTGTGCTTCCATGTCATGTCTGACTTATGGCAACTGTGTTATGGTGTTTTCTTGGCCAGATTTGTTCAGAAGGGGTTTGCCATTGCCTTCTTTTGATGCTGAGAGAGTGTGACTTGTCCAAGGTCACCCAGTGGGTTTCAATGGCCAAGTGGGCTTTCACACCCTGGTCTTCAGAGTCATAGGCTGCATCTGCACTGCAGAAATAATCCCGTTTCACACCACTGTAACTGCTACAGCTCAGTGTTCTAGAATTCTGGGAATTGTAGTTTTAGCCTTCTCTGCCAGAGAGCTCAGCAAATACAGATTTTATAGCATTGAGTCATGCATGGCAGTTAATGTGGTGTCAAACTGGATTATTTCTTCAGTGCAGATGCAGCCAGAGTCCAACACTCAAACCACTACATCACACTAGCTCTAGAGCTTTTCTTTCTACTTTCTCTTGTTTTTTTAAAAAGGGCATCTTTTGGGCCTAAATTGGCCCAAAGGGCAAAAATGTAAAGAGAATGCCCCTTTTCCCCTTTAAAGGGCCTTGTAGGACATTAGGGGGAATAGATAGATAGATAGATAGATAGATAGATAGATGACTTTTTTTTTACTTCTTGGATCCTCAAACATGTTCCTGGATGGCAACAGGTACCCCCTTTACCACACTTTGCCCACCTATGATGGTAGAGGCAGAGCCCAGGATTTTACAGGCAGGAAAAAGCACAAGGCTGAAGACTTGCCCCCTGGTTTTTGGAAGCTCTCAGCAGCACCTCTCCAATGTGTAAGTTGAACAGGAAAAACTTCAACTAGGAGCAATGTGCCCACGAGGAAATTTATCTTTCAGATGCTCCAGATTTCTCCAGCCAACTTCTGAAACTAAAGAATAAGGTCCGATTTGGCATGGAGTTTATACTCAGTTGATATTGATTTAGGCACTGGTGGATGGGATGGCCTTTACTGGGAGGACTGGAGTCCCAGATGTAGCATAGGGCAGCCTTTCCCAACTGGCACCCTTGGGATGTGTTGGACTATAACCTCCATAATCTTCCAGCCAGTGCAGCTGTGCTGGTGAAGGATGATGAGAGATGTAGTTTGACACATCTGAAGGATGACTAGAGGAATCAATACGACAGTGAGCTGGAAATGAAAGTAACATTGCCTTGAAAGTTTGCATAAACTGTATTTCTGTGGCCAGTTGGTTGGCCCAGTGAAGGTATAGCACTAATATGGTTTTTACATCCAATGCACAAGGATATAGGTGGATCTAAAATCCATATTTGTGCCATACAAGGAATTAGGAATTACGGGGTGGTGTAATTCTCTGCAAAGAAAGGAAGATGCATTTTGACCCAGAGTGTAATAACATAGTCTTTCTACAGAGCTAAAGAGGAAGAATGAGGAAGAAGAAGCTAGCAATACCTTTGAGGCTGATTTATTGTAGCCTGAGTTTTTGTGAAATCCACTTCTTCAGATGCACTGATGGAGTATAATGTTATGTCACAGATGCATAAGCTCTATAGAGCTAGGAAGTTCTCCACTAGCTGCACATATATTCAAGTATGTTAGATCAGTACTCCTAACATCAGTCTTGCAAGGTAGGCCTTGTATTGCAGGTAGGGAGCCAACTCTTGAGAGAAGTGGCTTGCTTGTAAGGCCACCTGGCCTGTTAGCAGGTGATGTGAGAATTTGCACCAGGTTCCTAAAATCTTCACCTGCCTTAACCACAGTGCTTTGCTTGGTTCTGGTCTTAGTGGCTTACTGCACAGGAAAAGTCGAGTTCCTTATGGATTAATCTTGTGGGTTAGTCTTGAGTTTCCTGTTTCAGTGACTTGACTAAAGCCCCTGAATAGATCTAGGTTAATGGTGACACTTGAACCGTGGCTTTGCTGGATTCAACCTCATTTTTAAAACCTCTGGAGAGTTGTGATTTTTTTCTTCTTATTTGGACTGGTGGGACATGTGTGTGTGAATTTTAGCGGTGGGGAGTAGCATGGGGCCATTGAAGGAGAGTTTTCTCTAGTTCTTCTAACTAAAGCAGAAGGGAGCACAGTAGAGGACAGGATGGAAGCCGACTCTGTGCTGCCATAGTTTCAGGAGCAGAGAGCTATGGTTGAGGAAGTAACGCACTTCAGTGGCTCTTAGCATGGTTCAATCAACTCTAATGCATGGAAGGGGGACTGAGCCAGGGTGTGTGTGTATGTGTTACAGGGCCCCATCATTGACTTCACTCTGTTCCCCTCTCCTTTTTGTGCAGGTCCCAGCCGGAGGGATGAAACCTTTTGCCCTGTTTGTCGTGGTGGCCGGGGCCTTGTTCCTGTACCCCTGCCTGAAGAGATGCAGCCACGGTTGGATGGCGACCTGAGGGGGAGCCTCTGTGTCCCCTTCCCCTCACAGAGAGGACCACACATGCCACACGCCCTCCCCACACACCCTTCCCTGTTGTGCAAACTGAGCACTTTCTCTCTCCCCACCCTGCACCCCAGCCTGCATTGTGGAGGCTGGAGTCTAGGGAACCAGTCCCCTTGACCTTTAGAGGGTCCATCATGGATCTCAGCCTCCACGCTGGACAGTACCCTCTGTCTCTTTTTATCTCCTGTAGCAAAAACCCGCACCCTCTCCTTACCTTTCTTTGGGCTTTCACTGAGCCTCATATGCAGGAGACAGGGTGGGGTGAAAGGATGAGGTGGCATTTAGGTTGTACAATGGGGCTTCCAGCCTGATCCTGGCTCCCTACCCCTTTTGCTCATAGGAAACCAGAGAAGGGAAGAACACTCCTTCCTCTAGTTGCTCCTTTAGTGCTCCAAGCTGCCATGTTGCACCCAGTCTGGATGTGCTGGGAAAGGTTGGGTCAGGACCGAGGAAGGAAGAGAGGTGAGAGTTTGGAACCGAGCCCCCTTCTGAGGTTCAGAAGGGATGCTCATGCTCAGGAAAGAGCAGAAAGCCACGGCCCCTTGACCCCTGCATCTTCTTTTCCCTCCCCGGAGACCATTCCATGCCACTCCTTTTGGGTCAGCCCAAAGGGGGCGATCGGGAGCAATACCTGTTTCACAGCACTACCCTTGCAGGACGCTGATTCTTTCCATCCACAGCAGTAAAACACTGGCAATAATGCAGGGGATCAACCAGCATACGGGGCCAAGGAAAATCCATGATGATTTCTCTTCTCTTTTTTGGCAATATTTAAGGCCTGTTTTAACACTGTGAATGGGACCCATGCGAGCAAACCTGGGATGCTCCAAAGTGGCCAAAGGCAAACAGAGCTATGCGTGTACCTTGCTTTATCTAGCCTACTTCCTCTCAAAAGTAACTTCCAGATAGTTCCATCTTTCCCAGGAACAGGCCGCTGCCTCTCCCAAGCCCCTGAATCTATGCATCGTGCCCTCATGTCATCTTCCCATCTCTTGTCTGGCTATCCTGCCTCCCCAACTTGCTCCTAGCCTTAGGAAATACTCGTAGGTCAGTGCATATGTGTGTGTGAACGTGGTCTTTGCAACTTCAAGGCTGGCAGGGCAGTGTGGGACTGCTAGAGAGATATAGTTGGGTTTGGGGAGAGTTGTATCGTGAAGACCCGCTTGGGGAGTCATGGTAGTCACCGTTTGAGTTCCTTTCCAGCGATTGATTCCTCCCAGCCCACCAATCGCAATGGGGAAGGAGAGTGACAGCTTTTTGGACCATGATGGCATAGCCTCTGGGATCCCGTGGGCATGAGATCTTAGCCCTGCATGATTTATTTGTGCCTGTGTGTGTCTGTCCGAGGGTGCTTGCTCCATCACTGAGCAGTCTGCTCCCACCTTTTTCTGTCTCTTCCCTCAAACTCTGCTCCCTGTTTCCATCTGAAATGGGGCAGATCACTTTTAAGAAAAGAATCTTTAAAAAAAAAAAAGATACCGGAGACTCTCTGTGGATCTTTGTCTTTGTTCTATGTTGTAGCTCAGTAAAAAAGAAAAGAAAATATCTTTATAAATACCTCTGTCTCTTGTCTGTTCTTGTTCCAATCGCCTCTTTGTCTCATCAAGGAATGGTCAAAAACAGTGGCGGATGATGCCTTCTATATTATCCCATTGGCCTGAACGCTGGTGGTGTCTTATGGATACTCAAGTCCCCCTAAGGATGTGGTTGGACATTTCTAGCTAATGAACGTCATCAACCAGCTCAAGGTGAGGTATTAGGTTTGCACATCTGGAGCCACTGCTCATGGATATGCATTGTGCATGGACATTGTACTTAAATGTATGTTACCCAAAACGCTGGGGTCCTGGGAGGGCACCCACAATTGACTTCAGTGGAGGAGTTGGTTAAGTTCAGTAGGTAGCAGCGAGAGGGCTTTGAGTAATGCTTTAAAAGCTGGACGTCTAGCCTATGTACGATGGCTCCAAACCACGAACTCCAAACAGCAAATTCTAAATTAGTTTTTAAGACAGCAAGGGGAAATTGTGAATTTGATCCTACAGGGCTCCAGGTTGACTCAGCCTTCCATTTTGTCATAGGTTGGTAAAATGAGTACCCAGCTTGTTGGGGACAATTGGCTAATGCACTGTAAACCACTTCGAGGCCCAGCAAATGCAAACGAAAACCACTCAAGGTGAGGGGTTTTCCTGGCAGACAATGATCCCTAATTGAGCAGACCCAAATCCTCCTTGCTTATTCTCCCACCCAGAGGCCAACAACAGAACAATACACAGATTAATATGGAAATCACTCTTCCCAACCTAGAGCCACACAGTGTGTGTGTGTGTATACACACACCCCACTCACTTCCATGCCAATTGCCAACATTCTCTGAAGATGCCAACCACAGATGCTGGCGAAACATCAGGAGCAAACATGGCCACATAGACCAAAAAATCCACAAAAAACTGCACATTAAGGCAGTTGGACAGTCGGTGAGGGATTGACCTGTGTGTATGAAATCCCAAAGCCAGTGTGGTGTAATGGTTTGAGCATAGGACTTGGACTCTGAAGATCAGGGTTAGATTCCCAGCCCAGCCATGGAAACCTGCTTTAGGCAAATCACACACTGTCAGCCCCAGACTGCAAAGAGGGACCACTGAATAGTCCTGCAAGGGTGAAACCAAGCTAGAACGCTCTGGAAGGTATCTGTGAGTCACTGGACTATACTTGCTGTCCTGTCCCAGGTGGATAGAGGAATGGAATGGGTTCACACCAGGCCTGCTTGCTGGGACAGCCAAAAAAGTCACACACACAAACACCGCAACTATCTCCGTCTTCTCTACCTTTTGGGAGCAGAGAAGGGACTTGGGTGCTCTTTTGGGCCCAGCGCTGGGCCGAAAGAGACAGGGTCAGAAGCACATGTTGTTCTCCTCTGGAGCGGCACATGCCGTGTGTCTTACTCACCGGCCTTTCTCCGAGTCGGAGGCCAGGTGCTCCAAGAGAGAGAACCTCATCGGCTATATTTGAGTGCCAGACTCACAGAGACATGGGCCATGAGCCAACGGTCTTGGATCCAAGCCATGCTTCTTTTTTAGCTTCCCCAGAGAATGGAGAGTGGCTGTATTTTTGGAAGATGAGATTGGAGTAGGAGGAAGAAAAAGGATTGCTCTGAATAGTGGTCTCTTTCTATTCCGGGTTAGGAATGGATGGTTTAGGGGGAGATGAAAATTTCTCCTAGCCAAGGATTGAAGCCTCCAAAAAGCCAGGTGGCGGGCTAGGGACATGTTTTTTGGTCTTTGTATAAAGGATCTTATATGAAAAGACCTGATAACCCAATAAGAAAGAAACATTCAAGCCATCAGATGAGGACACCCCATAAGGGACAAACTTTCTGGCCCTTGAATAAGGAACATCCCATAAAGGGCAAGAGCTTTGGCCCATAAATAAGGGACACCCTATAAGGGACAAGCTTTCTGGCACTTGAATATGGGACATGCTATAAGGGACAAGCTTTCTGGCCTTTCCATTAGCTTACAGTTGTGTAAACTGCTTAGACACTGTTAGTTCAGTATGAAGTGGTGTATAAATGAAGCTGTTTGTTTGTTTGACAAGCATTGTGGCTCTTGAATAAAGGACATCCCATAAAGGGCAAGCATTTTGGCGCTTAAATAAGACACACAATACAAGAGACAAGATTTCTGGTCCTTGAATAAGGGACGCACCGTAAGGGACAACTTTCTAGCACCAAATAAGCAACACTTTTATACTAAGGGACACTTGACAACCCAATAATAATAATAATAATAATAATAATAATAATAATAATAATCTTTATTTATAAAGCGCTGTAAAATAATGGATATGTTTTCCAGCTCTCAAATAAGGGACGCTTCATAAGGAACAAGCTTTATGACCCTTAAATAAGGGACAAGTTTTACAGCCCTCAAATAAGAGGACAAGCTTTCTGGACCTCCAATAAAAGACATCCCATAAAGGAAAATATTTCTGGCCCTTAACTAAGGGACACCCCATAAAGGATAAGCCTTCTAGCCCTCAAATAAGAAACATTCCTTATAATAAGAGATGCCGGGTGACCCTAAGTTTTAGCTAAACAGGGATTTTAACACTGTGCTTTTTTGTCAGTATTTTCTGTTTTTAGCATGTTTAGATGGTTTCTACTGTTTTAAATTTTAAACTGTTTGATTGTATTGTAGCTTGCTCAGAGATCTTATGACACTGAGTAGGATACAAATGGTTGAATAAATAAAAAGTACGATTCTAAGGGGACAACCAGGACCACAGTTCTGAACATGAGCTGGTTCAAAAAAGGGCTTGAGGCAACTTAGAACCGAATCGGCCAAAACTCTGTCTTATGACCAGAGGGGAAGAAGAGGCATTTTCACTGTGGTTGGGTATAAAAGTATATTCTTTGTTTCTTGGAACATGCTGGTGAATTTTCTTTCTGGAAGGAAGGAGGGTCTGATCCCAACGGCTAGTTCCAAATGGAGGAGACTCATTAAATGAATGGGGAATTGGGAAGTCAATGCAAATGAATGGGTCTACTCTGTTGGGGACTAATGGTTGGATGAAGGCTAAGGCCAAAAGCCCATTGATATGGCAGAAGTTTGCTGTTTTAAAATCATGGCAACTTCTCTCCTTTCCAAGAGTCATACCATGGCAGAGTTGGATGGATCGATTAGACAGCGGAGCGTGGTTCACACTACATTTGCCCTGATCACATATTTTTCCTGTAAAATAACCCACTTGTCGTTCACATTGACAAATGAATCGATTCAAAATGCATGCGCTTCAGCCAGCCAAAGGGCAATTTAAACCAATTCTGATCCACATCTTGTTCACATGGAATTGATTTATTGAAAAAGGTGTGGAAAAAAATCAGCGTCAAAAAGACGCAGGTCAAATGGGTCTAGCGCATGGCCCCCTCTCTGAACCGCTTCAGTGATTTGGTTCAAGTGTGAACCTGGGTCATTTAAACCACTTCAGACCAGATTGCAAAATAGTTTAAAACATAGTGGGAATGAGGCCATAGAGAGAACAATTCTCTAGGCATTTGTAGATCCTCCAGTGCAATTCTATGTTAACAAATGTTGACCTCAGAGTTGCACTGGAGAACCTAAAGAATCCTACAAAGATGTTCTCTCAGGAAGAAAAAATAGTGTTTTTTTATTTGTGGTTTTTGCACTTTCACGGGGGTCCTGTGCCCCTAACCCCAGCAAATGTGGAGGGTCCACTGTAAATGTTATAGTCGTTGTCATCCTCCTCCTCCTCCTCATCATCTCAGCTAGAAAAGAAATGGTGATGTAAGTTTTACATTGCTCCTAAAACAGTCCCTGGTCCACCGTAGTGCAAGAATTTTGCAAGAAATGGATCCTTCCTCTTGATTGTCTATCCCAAATGGATCATGGCAAGTTGTGCTTTTGTGGCTGTGGCATTCATTGGATACAAGCATCCCTGGGTGACTTTTGTTTGGATGTGTCAGAGAGGATTTGAGAGATGTAGTAGACACATCCCACCAAGAAAAGCTGATGCGTGACAGTGCAGATGAGATCATCTTGTAAACAACCGGTTAAAAACTCATCTCTGAGTAAAGGCTGGAGAAGCATGAATGAGATCCAGTCTGGTTGAGATGCCTAAGAGAGCAACAATGTGCAAGCCTGGTTGTACTACAAAGCCACTAGGCCGGTCGGCTTGCCTTGTGTGACACACTGTGTTTTCTTCCCAGTTGGCAAGTCAATCACTCTGAGATACTATCCCATGACATTGCACTTTGATCCTCCATAGTGTAATCCAGTGGAATCCTGGGATTTGTAGTTTTCTGAATAATCCCGTGGAGCTATGGGACTTTTAGTAGGCTGCCCCTGGAGTATCCTGCCCAATACAGACAGAACCTTGTAAATTATAGCCATAGAGCATACATGACATAGTAGTTTGAGTATTGGACTATGAGCCCAGAGGTCAGGGTTTGATTCTCTGCTCAGCCATATAAACCCACTGGGTGACCTTGGGCAAGTCACATTCTCTCAGCCTCAGGTCATAGCAAGCCTCCTCTGAACAAAATTTGCCATAAAAGCCGCATGATAGGTTTGCCTTAGGGTTGCCATAAGTCGGAAACGATTTGAAGGCACACGACACACATGGCACAATGCTCTCCTAGGTGAGCTGGAGATTTGCACATGCCCCTTTCCTCTTGACTGGCGCTGAACTCATCCAAAGGGGAGTATTTGCACCTGTGTCTCCCACCTAGAAATGAAACTAGAGACTCTGGATTAAGGCTTGAGATTTATACTTCCTCTCTATCACTTCCACCACCCAAAGAAAGTGCAACTGACCACTGTTTAAGAGACATTCCTCAAAGCGGTGTCCAAAGAGCTCTTGCTTGGGTTTTGGAGAAGAGAGAGAGAGAGAGAGAGAATAATGTTTGCAAAACTGGCTTGCTTGTGTTTGCTTCTCTTCAATGCAGTCTCCTCCACCGCAATGGTCCACTCCGTGAAGAGATGGACAAGTCCAGGTGATGCCTGGGAAGAGACTCCATCTCAGTGATCTGGATTTAGCCAGGAGAGAGAGGGAGGATTTGTATCCCTCTCTGACTCGGCATGTTATTAATAGAAGCCCCTGCCCCATGTTCCCCTGCGCCTTCGACCATTCAGGAATCCCTGAGGTCACCGGTGCCAAGAGGCCTCCGTCGCTCCAGTTTCTGTACACATGCCACTCCTTTGCATGACACAAGGCCAGCCCTCGGCTTCATGGGGCCTTATTCACAGTCGAGACAGCAGCCCAGAGAGCACAACACATAGTACAAGTTCCTTTTTTTGTTGGTTTGATGGGAGACAGCTGAGTTACAAGCTTTCCTTATTCATCAATAAGTGTACAGTTAGCCCTCCACATTTGCAGCTTAGACTTCAGTGGGTTTGATTATTTGCAATTTTGATTAATATGTTCTCTCTAGGAACTGTTTTTATAACAAAAACCACGTCCACATTTTGCTGTTTTGTTTTTCCTTTGCTAATCTTATTGTTTTGCACTGTTTGAAAATCTTTAATTAAAAAATACAAAAAGAAAGAAAGTAACTATTGATGTGACAGTATGTAGAGAAATCTTGTAGCCCCTTTGAGACGAACTGAAAGAAAGAAGTTGGCAGCATGAGCTTTCATAGCCTTGAGTCTACTTCCTCAGATGCATTTCCTAGATTTAAGTGTAGGAAAGCTCATGCTGCCAACTTCTTTCTTTCAGTTCGTCTCAAAGGTGCTACAAGAACTCTCTACATATTGATTTTACAGACTAACACAGCTATACCTTTGAATTTGACGGATGCAACAATTACAGCAATAAATTTGCTCTTTAAAAAAAGGAAAACAACTTTCTAACAGGCCTTTGGAAAGTGTGGCTGGATTTCAGTATGGGACTTGTGTCCTTTTGGGGTGCATCTACAAGGCAGGAAAAAAGTGCAGTCTGACACCACTTTAACTGAGATTTTTCCCCTCCAAGCTCTGAGAAGCATAGTGTCTCGGAGGATACATCTACACTGTAAAAATAATGCAGTTTGATATCACTTTAAGCACGGCAGCTCCATCCCAGGTAATCCTGGGATTTGTATCTTTGCAAGGTCTTTAGCCTTCTCTGCCAAAGAGGGCTGGTGCTTCTCAAAAATGACAGTTCCCAGGATTCCATGGAGCCATGGCAGTTAAAGTGATGCGAAGCAGCATTATTTCTACAGTGTACATGTAACCTAAGTAGACTCAAATCCATAGGAAATAGAATTAAATGGTTTCACAATGCCTATCTTCAGCAAGGGGTTGCAGTCATGTTACTACATATGGAGACCAGCAAAGTGATGGGACCAGTGTGCATGAGGAATGTTTGGTGCACATCGAGGAAATGGTAGGGACCTAAATCCATGGGCTCTGCCTAAGAGTTGACTTACCACTGAGCACTTGATGCAATGTGCCTCCTGTACTTGAGAGCAATAGCTGTATTTAGGCTCATGGGTGAGAATGGTGGGTTCCTCCAGATAGAATCATAGAGTTGGAAGAGACCACAAGGGCCATCCAGCCTCTGTTTAAAGACCTCCAAGGAAGGAGACTCCATCACTCTCCATTGAGGAAGTGTGTCCCATGCTATCACTTGCTCCTTCCCACTTCACTTCCTGTGTTCATAGATAAACTCTCTAGATCCATTCTAGTTGAGTTTGGGAAGTTTTAAAGGAAAAGATCCACTTTGGCTTTAAGTCCAAATGATAAAGGATCAATCCAAACTAATTTTGGAGGGGATAAGGGGGTTTTGCCTCTTGGAAAGAGCCTGTACCTTTAAGGAAATTCAGAATAAATCTAATGGCATTCATTGGCACAGAAGACACCAGCAATGCTCAGTTTTAAGAACAGACGTTTGTTTATTTATATTTAAAAAAAACTTTATTATTAAAAAAAAACCCACAAATACAAAAACAAATACATTTTCTGATTTCTTAAGAATTCATTTTGCACAAATCACATATAAATTCCTTATTCATATGGCTCACTTTTTTTTAACATAATGTCAAACAAGGTTAACACTATAATATGAACATTATAGGCACACTTTCTCTTGACAGCAGAAGGATATTTCTTCCTCTGTTTACTATGTTTTCTACTATCTTCTGAATGTCATTATTTTTGCGCACAAATACTCAGAGAAACATTTCCTTTCATTCTTCTTTATATCACTCCATCATTCATGCCATATTTACCCTAACATTCATTCTGCTCTTACATATCCACATTTGTACATACATACAATACAGGTATACAATACACACATCCACTAAACATTTCCCTTTTCTCCATTTATGCACATTTATTTTCCCGACCTTACTATATGTGTTTTCTTTAAAAGACAGACTTTTAAACATGGTGGAAAGAAGGGGTTGAAATTAAAGGGTCGTGTATGGATGAGACAAGTGGAATCCCTGGAGTAGCTCAGTATGTCCCCATGTTTCCAACCTAGGTCTCCGCATCTCCATGGAAGCGGAGGGAAGTTGTGGGGTGGGAAATACAAGCACACCGGCCTGGTGTCCTTTGGCCTGATATTCTATCCTTTTGTGATTCAGGCTGGACAGACCCAGTGGGTTATTTCTATCTAGGAAAACTGGTCACTGAATGCTATGTGCCAGGCTGTGGCTTCCTTGTGCCGGATGAAGCAAGAGGGTGCATGAAAAATGACCACCACTACCATTCCGCTCTTTCCTTCTTTGCATGGAGTTTATCACACAGGCGTTTTTTCCATGCAGAAACGCAATTTACCATATATACTTCACTATAAGTCGAGGGCAGGTTTTGGGGCCAAAATTATGGATTTTGCTATGACCCATGTTTAAGTCGAGGGCAAAACTTAGGGGCATATAGAAAAGGATCTAAAGGATGAAGCAAAGCAAAGCAATGTCAAAGAACTTTCCAAATTCCAGCAGACATAACTGTTTGTGTTCACACTGAAGGATGGATGGATGAGAGAATAGAAGGGGTCACTCCTTCCAGGACAGATTATACTCTTGGTTTTCACCAAGAAGATGCTTTCTCCTTTTAAATAAGGGTTAAGATAAGTAACTTCATTGACCTGTGGATACGTTGACTCAGAGGGTTTTGTTTGGTGATTTTTTTGACCTAAATTTCTAGACTTATACATGAGTATATACAGTAAAAGAGGGAAATCCCACAAAAGCAGGATTATTTTCACATGACATCGCACATTAACGCATACACAAAGTGAAAAAAATCCCGTAAAAAGTGGGATCGTTTTCACACGTCGTGGGCATTGAGCATTAACGCGGAAATAAACTGCACAGAAAGTGGACAAAATCGCCTGCTTTTTACTTTAGAGATTGTCCCGAAAGTAAAAAAATGATGATTTTGTCCACGTTCTGTGCAGTTTATTTCCGTGTTAATGCTGAATGCCCCTCATGAGGGTGAAAACGATCCTGTTTTTGTGGGATTATTCCTGGATTTAAATCCTGTTTTTGCACAAGATTTAGGCTCTTAGCTTCCTGTGTGATGCTAATGTCAGGAAGAAACTCTTCTAGAACATGGCCACACAGCCCGAAAGACCCACAAAAAACTATGGATGCCGGCCAGGAAAGCCTTTGACTTCACATACCCCAATCCTGTCATGCATACTTTTTGGCCTGGTTTTGTGGAACAGAATGATGGCAACCCTCTCTCTCAGCCGCTTGCACTGCTTGGAAAAAGTCACTTTTAAAAAGTAAGAAGTGACTGGCCCAGTTTCAGCTCCCTCCCAAAGGAGTTGCATTCTGTTTTATTTTGCATATTGATGGTGCTGTGTCACAGCCTATGCAACTTTATACATGCTCAGCTATGTTGCAAGAGACAGTGCAGTGTAGTAGTTTGAGTGTTGGACTAGGATTCTGGAGACCAGGGTTCGGATCCCAGGTCAGCCATGGAAAGCCACTGGGTGACCTTGGGCAAGTCACACTCTCTTGGCCTCAGGGGATGACATTGGCAAAATCCCTCTGAAGAAATTTGCCAGGAAAAGTCCAGAATAGGTTTGCGTGAGGGTTGCCATAAGTCAGAAATGACTTGAAGGCACATGCCAACAACAAGAGTGGCTATATAGAAGAAGCACAAAGGAATTGCGAAGACGTGTCATGGGACGCTGGCAAAAGTGTCTGATGCATATCAGTACTGTTGTGCATTGGGTCCCATTATGTAGTGCTCCTGATGTGCAATGCTTGCATTCCTGACTCCCCTACATGACAACGTACCAGCACCCCTTGCAAAACGAGGAGGTAGCAAAACTGCTCAGTCCTATTTGCCCCAGCGGTAAGTCCACTTAACAAAGATGCAAGTCACCAAGTGAGTTCCAGACATCCACCATCAGCATTATCATTATGATTGCTATTTTGAAATTAATAGCTCTGAGAGTCACATGCTAACAGCTTCTTTCAGTTTGCCACAAAGGTGCTACAAGATCCCTTTGCTTACTGGTTTTCCAGACTAACACAGCTATATCTTCAAACAGTAACAACAACAACAACAACAACAACATATGTGTTTTTTTATTCCTAAAACTGCACTTGCATTCAGAGAAACCCTAGTGATTGCAGATATAGACCTTCCCATCTTTTTTGGGGTGTTGCCAGGTGAGAAGCACTTTCCAACCTAAAACATTGATGATGATGATGATGATGATGATGATTATTATTATTATTATTATTATTATTATGTTTATTTATATAGTGCCATGGGCTTTACATAGTGCTTTACAAAGGAGAGAAAACAACAATCCAAAATAGAAACAAAAACCAGCCTACGGCACACAATCTAAAACCACAAGAAAGATTATAAAATTAATAAAATATTACTATAACAAAGTTAAAACAATACTATAAAAGTGTAAATTAATACAAATAATATGGTCATAAAATCAAGACAAAATAGATTTTCTGACCCCCCCCCCAAATAATACTGTTTGGTAGCTTGTATGTTGCAAGAACCTGTTTTGGGTTTTACTCAGAGCTTGAAATAAACTACTCTATTTTACAGTTTATTCCAAGGTGCTGAAACCTGTCCCCGAAGGAACTCCAGCATTTTAGGTAGCTTCTTTCAAATTCGTACCCAAATCTGGAGCGTGTTTACCACCTCTTGACATGGGAGAGGTAGCTTCTGCACCCCAATAGATTTCTTTTTTCTGGTTAAGAAAGGGAAAGCGGTGAGAAAACAGGTTAGAAATGAAAGCTGAAGATCCAGAGCATCAGGAACATTTACTTTTTTGGATGACAGCTCCCAAGCAGCCATGCTAGGCTGGGAAGTGTCATCATCCCTAAACGTAACTTTCCCATAGTCTGGGCTGGATACTCTGGGGAAGTCCATGAACAGGGCAGGTCAATTGCACAAGAAAAGTCCCATCTGGAAGCATCCGTTTGCATGCTAAAATGTTGTTGGGTGCTTTGTGTGTTTGTGCAACTCCTCCCTTTCCACAGCAGGGCGGTTTGGGATGATTCATGGGAGGACAAATTGGCACAGGCCGAGGGCAAGCATGCGCTGGAGGGACATACTGTCCAACCTTTCACAGATACAAATGCATAACACTCCTATTTTCAAGCCATGGGGCATCGCCTGGGAACTTAACACACTTTATGTTACACATTTTTAAAGCTTTGACTGTTCTTGCAACTCGTCTGTCCTTCAAATGCTTTTTCAAAGGCCAAATGCCATTGCTTTTAAAAACAACAACAACATAATAACTCAAGTTATTAAACCCATCGTGGGGGTTTCTTGGCACAATTTGTTTAAGGAGGGGTTCATCTCTGACTTCCTCTGAGACTGAGAGAGTGTCTATGGGGGGTTCCAGAACTAAACCCCAGTGGATACCAAGGGCCCTCAGTAATCATAATCATAATCATAATCAATCATCCTATTTTATATAATGGGACTTGAGACTCCACACATTTTGGAATCCATGGAGGCTGGAACAAACCCCAGCAGCTACCAAGGGACCACTGTAGTTTAAGAATGGAGGCATACTGGTTTGGTGTCATTTCTTATCACACTTTCTCCATGATCCATGGCAACGTGATCTGTTTTCTGTGCTGTGAAACACCTCCTTCTGGGACAAGCAGGGCAGGGGAACAAGCAATTGTGGTCACCAGCCATCTCCTGAAGCTGGTTGTTGTGTGAATTTACACACAAAAGCCAGCTTGGGAAGCTGTTGGCAGTGCAACTGCTGCAAGGGGACTGGGGGAGAGGAGCAGAATCATGGCCACTAGCACTCCATGCTAGTGACAAGCAGAACTGCAAGGGAAGGGATCCATTGCAGAAAGGCAATCATGGAATAACAGTGAGGTTTGGAGCCTATTGGCAGGTTTTGCCCATCAATTAAAAGGTGCATTGTAGTCACAGTGGAAATGCAAGGCAGCAGCAGGACAGACACGACATTGTGCAAGAAGTACTGGCCAAAAGTACTTATCCATTCAAAAGGGATGTTGAGAGACTGGAGCATGTTCAGAGGAGGGTGACCAAAATAGGGAACGGTCTTGAAACCACCAAGCCCTGTGAGGAGTGGCTTAGAGAGCCAGGGATGTTTAGCCTGGAGAAGAGATGGTTAAAAGGTGATATGATAGCCCTGTTGAAATATTTGAAGGGATGTCATATTGAGGAGGGAGCAAGCTTGTTTTCTGTTGCTCCAGAGCAGGAGTAGGCAACCTGCGGCCCGCGGCCCGGATGCGGCCCAGCGAGGCCTTGGGACCAGCCCCAGCCCGGTCCTGCCGCCGATTGCCGCCGGGGCCTTTGGCCTCTCGCGCGCAGGGGCAAGGGGGGCAATTGTCTATAGACGCCTCAGAAACATGCATTTATATTAACATTATTTTTAAAATCAGCAATTTTTTTCGCGTGTCCTCCAGTTTTTTTTAAAAAAGTGTCTTCCATTTGAAAATTTAGTCCTACATTTGTCCCGGTTTGTTTATTTATTTAATTTTTTTAAAAAATTATTTAATTATTTATTTTTTGGCTTCGGCCCCCCAGTTGTCTGAGGGACAGCAACCTGGCCCCCCGGCTCAAAACGGTTGCCTACCCCTGCTCCAGAGAATAGAACAAGGGAACAATGGATGCAAACCGCAGGAAAAGAGATTCCAGCTCAACATTAGGAGAAACTTCCTGACAGTAAGAGCTGTCCAACAGTGGAAGATGCTGCTTTGGAGGGCAGTGGAGTCTCCTTCTCTGGAGGCTTTTGATCTGTTGGCGGTGTTTTAATTTTTGATTGTGTTTTCCTTCGGGGTCTCTTGCAAGGCTATGATTCTATTTTTCTAAAAATGCTTTTGTCTTGTTCAAGCTCCTCTTTTCTAGCCTCATGTCATAAAGTTCCTAAAAATCTCTGAGCTAAGCGGCCAAAGCGATGCTTGCAAAACTTCTCCTGCTCTTTGTCGAGTGAACTGTGGGCCCTGACCTTTGCAAAATGGCTGACTCACGCCTGGACATACCGTGGCTACCCATGCTTTGGACTACACTGCCTTCTGTTTTTAACCTACCGTTTCTTCTAGTCTTCCTGGCATGGGCTGTGATTCATACAACTGTTTCAGGGCTCAGTTCTGGGACGCTGAGCATGTCCAGTGAACCATCCCTGTGACCGCTGAGGACTCATGTCTCGGAATGCCTTCACAAATCTACCAAAACTAGGCAGTGACCTGGCTTGAATCACAGTTTTGGAAAAGAGGGTGATACTATTCAGGGAAAAACAGCATACAGGTTGAGTCTCCCGTATCCGAAATGGTTGAGACCAGAAGCGTTTGGGTTTGGGACTTTTTCACATTTTGGAATATTTGCACATACATAATGAGATATCTTGAAGATGGGGCCCAAGTCTAAATACAAAATTATGTTTCATAAACACCTTACACATGTCGCCTGAGGGTAGTTTTATACACTATATTTTCAATCATTTTGTGCATGAAGCAAAGCACATTGAACTGTCAGAAAGAAAACATGGCACTTTCTCAGCCATCCATGTGGACCATTTTGGATTTTGGAAAATTTTGGATATTGGAATTCCAGATAAGGGAGACTCAACCTGTATATGTACAAATTAACTTGTTCAGTTATTCCTAACCTGGAAAGAAAAGCAATTGGTCCTGGCGGAAAGAGAGGAGTTGGTGGCATGAGCTTTCCTCAGATGCATGGAGTGGAGGTCTGTCCTTAAGCTCCACTCCATGCATCTGAGGAAGTAGACTCAAGTTTACGAAAGCTCATGCTATCAACTTCTCTCTCTCATTTAGGACTTTATCACATGGGGGAAAACTGGTAGTTTAAACAGTGATTATTCTGTGAAAATCATGCCCTCGCAATTAAAACGCAATTTACGTTTTCACACACAGTGCAATAAAAGAGCCATTATCCCAGGAAAAACCAGGCAACAAACAGCAACAAATCATTCATGGGATTTTCCTGGTTATTCCCGGGATAATGGCACTTTAATCGCTTTTCATCCCAACGTCGTGTGAAAACCTTTATTGCTATTGCATGATTTTCCTGGGATATTCCTGTGATAATGGCACTTTAATCGTGACGTTGTGTGAAAGTCTTAATTGTGAATGTGCGATTTTCATGGGATAGTCACTGTTTATACTCCCAGTTGTCCCCGTGTGATAAGGTTAGTCTCAAAGGGGCTGTAAGATGTCTTTCCACCTCCAAGGGATGTGGGGCAAAGAAAAGGTTTGTAAGGGTATGATGAGGTGCCTCTGTCCCTCTCCTGCCAAAAAACCTTTCCCAAGGGAAAGCTGAGTCTTTTGTGCCAGAGAGGTCCATGGAGAGGTGGGCCTCCAAGCTGGGCCATGCGCTTCAGCTCAGAGGAGGCTGACTTCCAGCCAAGTTTCTGCTGGCGCTGGGCACCTCTCCACCTGCTGCCCCTGTCTCTCTCTCTCTCTCTCTCTCTCTCTCTCGGCTGTTTCACGTCATGCCCTCCATCACGGTGACTGCACAGCTCATGAGCTATTCTGGGTGGCCAAGGCATCATGAGAGAGGAATGACACACAGCCCAGGGCTGCCTCCCTCCCTCCCTCTCTCCCTCCCTCCGTCCATCCATCCTTCCTTCCCCCATCGGCAGCTGCTCCGAGGGTCAGCTTTTAGGGCATCCCATGAGAAAGCACCTTTTTCTGAGCTGTGATGTAGCAGCAAAGAAGGAGAAGCAGAAGGCTCCAGCACTTTCCACCTGGGAAAGCTTGCCTTTGGCCAAACACCCTTTCTGTAAAAAAATGTGGCATTGTTTGCTCCCTTTGGGGAATAAATAAATAAATAAATAAATAATAATAATAATAATAATAATATATTTTTATCCCACCTCTCCCAGAGGATCGGGCCGTCTTAGAGTATCAGTAAAATACAGTATAACTTTTCTTGGCAAGTTTCCTCAGAGGGGTTTGCCATTGCCATCCTCTGAAGCTGAGAGAGTGTGACTTGCCCAAGGGCACCCAGTGGGTTTCATGGCCGAGCGGGAAATCGAACCCTGGTCTCCAAAGTTGTAGTCCAACACTCAAACCACTAGACATTTTACATATGTATAAAGGTACAGGGGAAACTGGCAGCTCTCCATGCCAAACAAGTCTCTTCTCAGTAGCAACGGGTCGCTTGGCCGGGATTTCAAGCCATGTGTAGATGATGATGATGATGATGATGATGAATTTATATCCTGCCTTCCTCCCAGAACAAGGACTATCCAAATTTAAAACAGTCCGAGTTAAAACAATAAAAAGCCTTAAAACTACAAAGTTTAAAAAGCAATTCAACAATTTCAAAAAGTTAAGAAACATCACACATTGAAATTTAACATTTAAAACCTCTCTATAAAACTCTTATGGCACCCATCTCAGTGCTTTATTTGCCCTATTGGGAAGAAGGTGGAGTATCATCATCATCATCATCATCATCATCATCATCATCATCATCATCATCATCATCATTTGCCTGACCAAAATCTCTGGCTGTTTCCACAAAATGGATGCCAGAGTGTTTTTTAAAACGTAGCCAAGGGGTTAAACTAGATGCCCCTTCCAGCTCTTTAAAGTCTGTGATTCCCCATCTCTGTAAATCAAAATGTCCAAAGATAAAGTCTCAAATGCTGGATTTAAGAGATGGCTGGATAGGCTTTAGGTCTGCAGGGCTGCCTTGGCATTTGGCAAGGAACTTCCGCTTCCACAAAGTGGATTGTTTTAATACACAGTCTTCATTTATTTGTTCGATTTATCTGCCGCCTTCCTCCCGGAAAAAAGGGACCTACGGCGGCTCATAGATAAAATAGTTTTAAACCTTTACAATTAAACTTTTAAAACAATGGATGTGTTGTTTTTTTTAGCTGGTACGTTTTTAACTAATGGCGATGAGGATCATATTTATTTGCATCCCACTTTCCCCCCAAAACTAAGACTCAGAGCAGCTTACAATATTAAAAGACAGTGCAATTAAATAAACAATAAACAGTATTGGTTGTGCATTTGTTAATTCCCTTTTCCCTACTTTGATTGATGGGGAGAGGCAGGTATGAAATAACAACAACAACAACGTCTTACCTGCCTCTCCCCATCAATCAAGGTAGGGAAAAACAACTAATTAACAAATGTGCAGCATCAATATGGTTTATTGTTTCTATTATTATTAGTATTATTAGTATTATTATTTCCACTACTACTACTACTACTACTACTACTACTAGTACCGAAGGGCTGGTGCAGAAGATAGAATGAAGACATTATGAGTCCAAGAATGTGACTCCGGTTCCAACATTCAACTTTCTGAGTTAAAAAATAGTAATAATAATTCCTGGTTATTATTTATGAGCAACATTTAAATCCCTGTCTTTTCTCCAGTTACTTCTATAGAAGACACACAGCAGGAATAATGCAGTTTGGAACCCCTCCAACCTACGGCATCCTGGGATTTGTAGTTTCCCAAGGTCTTTGTCCTTCTTCTCTGCCAAGGGGGAACTGCAGAGCCCAGCATTCTCAAGGATGGAGCCATGGCAGCGAAAGAGGTATCAAACTGCAATATTTCTGCAGTGCAGGTGCAGCCTTTGTCCTCCTCAAAAAGGAGGACCCCACCATGGTTCTCTGAAGCCCTGGTCCAGTACTCTATAACCCATTGCACTGCACTCTTGTTGTTAATGTTGATTCCAGCAGAATACAGTAATTTTTTTGCAGTTTCTAGTTGGAAAGGACAACTGGGGACCAGAAATGCTGCAGATCTCCTAGAAATCGACCAGGGATCTCTTTTCTGCCCACTCCTTCATTTTTATGTTTAACGCTTCCCTTCCGCTTTTCTCCTTGTGTGAACCATATACTGTATTGTACAGTGGTGTATTTCGTAACCCGAAACAGTTTTTGCCAATCCAACTTTTTCGTATCCCGGAAATTTCGTATCCCGAGGCACCAAAGTGAAACATTCACAGAAGATTAGTTTAGCAATAGTATTTTTTTTTAACTTCAACACCCAGAATCCCCCAGGTTGGGGGATTCTGGGTGTTGCAGTCCAATAAAAGGGAATTTCCCCAGACTCCATCATAACCTGAAACAGGATGAACTCAATGAAATCCCAGCTGCTCTGGGGCTGGCTGGGGGGGATTCTGGGTGTTGCAGTCCAAAGGAACTACGCTCCACTATGGGATGATGACACAGGTTCAGGTCAATGAAATATCACCTCTCCCCCCGCTCTCTCGCTGTCTGCTGGAGGATTCTGGGTGTTGCAGTCCAGAAAAGGTACTTTCCCAAGCTCTACCGTGAACTGCGACAGGATCATCTCAGTGATATCTCAACTGTGCATATGGGTATGTGGGTGGGGGGGGGGGGGGGGTGTCTGGGGATTCTGGGTGTTGCAGTCCAGAAAACGAACTCCACCATAAGAAGGTGAAACAGAGTCAACTCCATGAATCCCCAGCTTCTCTCTCTTCCTCTATGTGTGTGTACTGTTTTGCTGTCTGGTGGGGGATTCTGGGTGTTGCAGTCCAAAACAGGGACCTTTCCCAAACTCCACGCTAATCTGAAAGAGGATCCATCCAAGGAAACCTCAGCTGTTCTGTGTGTGTGTGGATGGGGAAGAGGGTCCCGTCCAGGCTGGAGGGGATGCTGGGTCTTGTAGTACCTAGTCCCAAAGTCCTCCTGGAGGGTCCCAGCATCCTCTGTGCGAAAGAGAGGGAGAAGAAGACATGGGGAGATGTCGCCCCCCTCATCCACAGCAGAGAGAGAAGGCTTTTTCCTGGAGCAAGAGGGACTGAGAAGGCAAGTTCTCTCTGCAGCCAATGGCAGGCGGCGGGGCCGGCGGGGCTGGGCCTCCCACCCGGGGCTCCCCGCCGCCTGGCTCCCGGGGCAGCAGCTGCTCCGAAGGCGGGGGGAGAGAGAGGCATTCCTGGGAGGCCTTCGCTCTGACGAAGAGCCCGGCGCCTAAAAGCAGCCGCCTCCGCCGAGCCTCCGCCAAAGGAGCCTCGTCCCAGAGAAGAGCAGCAGCAGCAGCAGCAGCCCCGGAGCCAGGCCCTCAGGTCTCGCTCGCCCGGACTCCCCTCGGGACCCCCTTCGGCTCCTTCCCGGGGCTCCCGGCAGGAAGGAGGCACAGCACAGCCCGGCACCTGCGGCGGAGGCGGAGGCTGCCCCGGACTCCGCTCCCCTTCTTCCTCTCTCGCCTTCCTCTTCTTTCCCTTCCTGCTCCTTCCTTCTCCCGTCCCTTCTCCTTCTTCCTCTTCACTTTCTTCTCCTCCCTCCTCCTCTTTTCTTCTTCTGTCTTCCCCTTCTTTCTCTTCTCTCCCTTCTTCTTCCTCTTTACTTTCTTCCTCCTCCTTTTTCCTTCTTCTTCTCTCTCTTCCTCCTCTTTCCACTTCTTCCTCTTTCCTCCCTTCGCCTTCTTCCTCTTCCTTCTTCCTTTTCACTTTTTTCTTTCCATCCTCTTTTCCTTCTTCTTCATTTCCTCCTTCATTTTCTCCTTCTTCCTCTTCTGCTTCATCATCTTCTTCCTCCTTCCTTCTCCTCCCTCCTTCTCCATATTCTTCTTCCTCCTTCTCTTCCTCCTTCTTCATTTTCTTCCTCTTCACTTTCTTCTTCTTCCTTCTTCTTCCTCCTCCCTGCTCTTCCTTCCTCCTCCTTTCCTGGTTCCTTCCTCCTCTTCCTGGGCAGCCTTGGGCCTCCTTCCTTCCCCAGAAGCGGTCCCTAGGTCCCTTCCATCCTTCCTGCTCCCTCCATTTGGTGCTCCTTCTCCCCTGACAGTTCTCCATCCCTCTCTCCTCAGGATGAACAGCAACAGCTACTACGACCAGGCGCCCCCTCCGTCCCAGAGCTACTACTCGGGCGAGGAGGCTGAGGAGATGCCGGCCACCGAGAAGGACCTGGCTGAGGATGCTCCCTGGAAGAAGATCCAGCAGAACACCTTCACCCGATGGTGCAATGAGCATCTCAAGTGCGTCCACAAGCGCATCGGGGACCTCCAGAAGGACCTGAGCGATGGGCTCAAGCTCATTGCCCTCCTGGAGGTCCTCAGCCAGAAGAAGATGTACCGCAAGTACCACGCCAGGCCCAACTTCCGGCAGATGAAGCTGGAGAACGTCTCGGTGGCCCTTGAGTTCCTCGACCGGGAGCACATCAAGCTGGTCTCCATTGGTGAGTGGCCTCCTGGGCCTCGGAGGCACTCCTTGCACTGTGCCAATGCAGCTTCGTTTTGTTCCCTTTGGGTGCCACCGTCCTCCTCCTACTTTGGGCCTCAGGTGTCTCACAAAGCACACTCTGGAAAGAAAACAACAACAGTGTGGCTTTAGTTAGAGATGGGTACATGAAAGACAACGTTACATGCGCAGATAAGGCAACAAAGTGAATCTCAACAGGGAGAAATGTAAGGAGGCCCTACACTTAGGGTGAAAAAATGAAATACATAGGTATAGGATGGGGCACACATGGCTTAAGGAGACTTATACGTGTGAAAGGGATCTAGGAGTGCTAGTGGACCACAAATTGAACATGAGTCAACAGCATGATGCGGCAGCTAAAAAGGCCAGTGCTCTTCTAGGCTGCATCAATATAATGTCTAGATTGAGAGAAGTAATAATCCCACTCTGTTCTGCTTTGGCCAGGCCTCACCTGGAACAGTACTGGAGGAGAAGCCCATTGCTCTAGTGTGATATGAAATATTGCTTGGTGTTACTTGTCTGTGTATTAGTGATATGGTTTGCTATTGTTGTTATGTGCCTTCAAGTCATTTCTGACTTATGGAGACCCTAAGGCAAACCTATCATAGGGTTTTTGGGGATGTTTCTTCAGAAACATGCCATTGCCATCCTCTGAGGATGAGAGAGTGTGACTTGCCCAAAGTCACTCAGTGGGTTTCCATGACTGAACTGGAACTGTGTCCTAGTCCAACACCAAACCATTACACCATTCTGGTCTATGCTGCAATGATTCACAAACATCTTCTAGATCTTTTAGACTTCTGCTCCCAGAATTTCTGGCTGTTGCCCAAGCTGACAAAGGCTTCTGGGAGTTGAAGTCCTAAACAACTCCTCCAACCTCCAAGGAAGGAGTGTGTTCCACTGTCGGAACAGCCCTTACTGTCCCTAAGTTCCTCCTAATGTTGAGCTGGGATCTCTTTTCCTGGAGCTTGCATCCATTGCTCCCTCCTGAATATGACACCCCTTCAAATATTTAAACAAGGCTATCATATTACCTTTTAACCTTCTCTTCTCCAGGCTAAACATACCCAGCTCCCAATTAGTCTCTCCTCATAGAACTTCATGGTTTTCAGACCCTTCACCATTTTTGGTCACCCTCCTCTAGACACGCTCCAGCTTTTCAACATCCTTTTTGAATTATGCTTCCCAGAACTGGACACAGGATTATTCCAGGAGAGGCCTGACCAAAGCAGAATAGAGTGGCACTATTACTTCCCTCAATTCTAGGTCCAGCCTAGAATCACGTTGGCCTTTTTAGCTGCTGCATCACACTTTTGACTCATGCTTGACTTCTGGTTTACTATGACTCCTAGTTCCCTTTCACATTTAGTCTTGTTCTCGTACATGTGGCTGTCTGTCAGCCTCACACAGATTCTGATGGCTGTGCATTTTCAGCAGAGGAAGGGTGAATGGATGTGAATAGATGCCAATTTGTGCAGGAAAATGAAGACAATTAAGCACCAACAAGAACAGGCAAAAATCCACAGCAGTTCCAAGAACAGGGGCTTTGTCTTTTGCCCCCAACTGATCTCAGCCTTGCCCCCAGCCCCTACTCCCTATAGGAGGCAAGGAGCAGATGGTTGTTTGTGTATGTGCTTGCTAGAGGAGATGGTCTGTGTATCTGAACTTTTGTATCAATTTCATACCACTTTAACTCTCTTGGCTCCATTCTGGGATTTGTAGTTTGGCCCCAGGCTTAGAACACCTCACTAGGGCATTTCTGAACAGCTTGGTTATATCAGTCTGATATCCCTTTAACTGTTCTAGCCCCATCCTGAGGAATCTGGGGATCTGTAGTTTGGACAAGGGCTTTGAATCCTTTTGGGGTGGCCTGTGTGCTGCATGGTTATATATCGGTGTAAAGCATTTTTAACTGCTTTATGGACTCTGGGGATTTGTAGTTTGCTCAGAATGCTCTGCTAGGCAGAATGCTGTCTATATTGCTTGGTTATATCATTTTCATATTGCTTTAATTGCCATAGCACCATCCTCTGGAATTCTGGGATTTGTAGTTTGGTCAGAATGCTCTGCTAGGATGCCTCTATATTGCTCGGTTATATTGTGTTCATATTGCTTCAGTCTGATGGAGTGCTGGGGTTTGTAGTTTGGTCAGGGTTTAGAATGCCCTGTTAGAGAGCTCTAGTCCTTCCCCCTGAACTACAATTCTCAAGGTACCAGAGCTCTCTGACAGAGAAGTCTAAATGTCTCACACGTTATTTCTGCAGTGTGCTTTGGAGCTGTGTTTCCTTAATCTCTTGTGAGCTGCCTGGAGTCCCAAACTGACCGACTCTGTGAAGGATAGTTTCTGGAGTTTTGCAGGAACACAAATGCCCTCGAAAGCAAGAGGCGGTTCGGCGTCCGCCAAGAATTTGTGCCAACGAGTGGGAACCTTTTATGGTTCCTTGCTATGCGTGTTCACCTTATCTGTGCATATAAGCTGTGTGCATTTCAGGCATTCCAGTTTAGTGTCTATAGCGTTATTGCACCCTGTGGGCAGGTAACATGGCTTAAAACCATATTTCCAGACTCTTACGCTCAGTTACCCTGATATGTCCTTTGTCTTCCAAAACCTAAGGCTTTCCCTCCCTCTACACTTTCCTCTCACAAGAGTCCTGTAAGGTAGGCCAGAGATGGGCCAAAGATCTCAGCCATTGAGCTTCATACCTCATTGGGGCCCTGGGTGAGGATCTCTGTAGTCTTAGACCAGTGCTCTAACTACTATGCCACACTGGCTTTCATGAGTCCTGCAGAATAATTGTGGATACAGTTGGCTTTCGTGGGTGAGATCTCCCCATCTCCACCCCAAATCACTGCTATATAGATTGAGTCTCCCTTATGCGGAATCCAAAATATTCCAAAACCCAAAACGTTTTTCATGGGTGGCTGAGACACTGATAATTCAGTGGACACACATTTTGTTTCATGCACAAAACTATTAAAAATATAGTATAAAATTATGGTATATGGTATAAAATTACCTACAGGCTATGTGTCTAAAGTGTATATGAAACATGAATGAAGTTTGTGTTTAGACTTGAGCCCTGTCTCCAAGATATGTACCTATATGCAAATACAGGTATCCCAGAATACAAAACAAATTCAAAATCCAAAACACTTCTGGTCCCAAACATTTCGGATAAGGAAAACTCAACATGTACTTTTTCTTGGCTCTTGTAGGATGCAGTCTTCCCAGGTTACATAGAGCTTTTCAGCTCAACAGTGGGAACACCCACAATAAGCAGATTTGTTGTTGTTGTTGTGTGTTTCCAACTTATGGCGACCCTAAGGTCATGAGGCAAGGTTTGTTCAGAGGAGGGTTGCCATTCTTCTCCCATGAGGCTGAGAGAGTGTGACTTACTCAAGGTCACCCAGTGCGTTTCACGGCTGAGCAGGGAATCAAACCCTGGTCTCCATAGTCATAGTTCAACACCCAAACCACTGTGTCACGCTGGTGCTCAGTGAGCAGATTGCTGATCCGTATTTGAGTTGGCGTCTTTATTTTCAGTTCCTATCCTCCTATCTCCCAGCAGAATTTCCTATGGACCTCCTGTCTTCCCAGGACAAATGGCAAATTCTTCTTGGACTCTAAGCTCTTGTGGCACATCAGCTTTCCCAGTTACACAGAACACTTTCGGGGTTGAAATGCATTACATGGTTATATGCCAACAGCTGTTGCATGCTTGGCCCCTGAGAGCTCCGGCTTCAAAATAGCTTCTCTTTTTGGAGCAACTTCAGATGGGATGCCAGTTCGCTGGCTGCAGAGAGCGCCTCTGGTTTCAGCTGGGCTTAATGTGTTTGGAGTATGCTGCAGCACAGAAAGAGGAGGAGGGACAATGTAGGAAAGTGTAATACAGGTTGAGTCTCCCTTATCCAGAATCCAAAATCAGAAATATTCCCAAATCCAGAATTGCCCACATGGGTGGCTGAGAGAGCGACACCTTTGCTTTCAAACAGTTCAGTGAACACAAACTTTGTTTCATGCACAGAACTATTTAAAATATTGTGAAGTCGAAGGCTTTCATGGCCAACATCCATACTTTTTTGTGGGTCTTTTGGGCTCTGTGGCCATGTTCTAGAAGAGTTTATTTCTGACGTTTTGGTGGCATCTGTGACTGGCATCTTCTGAAGTCAGGAATAAACTTTTCTAGAACAAGGCCACATAGAACAAAAAACCCTCAAAAAACTATGTGAAGTATTGTTTTACCTTCACCCTTTGTTTCTTCAAGTTGTTTCTGACTTACTATTATGTTTATTATGATCAACCCAAAGGTCATCATTTGGTTTTCTTGGCGAATTTGTTCAGAGTGGGTTTGGCATTGCCATACTTTGAGGACAACACATTTTCTCTTCGTTTCAACTTCAGTTGCCTTTTTGCTCCATTTGAACAATTGTGTTGTTGTTTGTTGTTGTTGTTGGTGTGTGCCTCCAAATGATTTCCAATTTATGGCAGTCCTAAGGTGACCCAATCAGGGGGTTTTCTTGGCAATATGTGTTCAGAGAAGGTTTGCCATTGGCTTCTTCTGAGGCTGAGAGAGTGTGGCCTGCCTAAGTTCTCCCATGGCTGAGCCAGGATTCGAACCCTGACCTCCAGAGTCATAGTCCAACGCTCTAGCGACTATACCACATTGGGTCTCGGCTATTGGTCAAATGAGGCCCAGTGGACATGGGACTTTCTCTTGCCTGACCTTTATTGCAAGGGAATGTCAATGGGATGTTCTCCTTCTGAGTTTCCTTAGGCTCCAGGCTCGTGTGTGTGTGTGTGTGTGTGTGTGTGTGTGTGTGTATGCAGGTTGAGACTCCTTTATCTGAAATGCTTGGGACCAGAAGTGGTTTGGATTTTGGAATATTTACATATGCATAATGAGATGTCTTGGAGATGGGACCCAAGTCTAAACCTTAAATGCATTTCTTTTTCATATACACATTACAGTGTAGTGTTTCATGCACACCTTATATACAAAAGGTGAAGGTAAAACAATAGTTTACATGGTTATGTACACAAAACAAAGTCTGCATACAGTACATTGAACCGTTTGAAAGCAAAGGTAACTGGATTCAATGTTTCATATACACATTACAATGAGCGCTTGATATCCGCTAGGACCCCTGCGGATATCAGCATTTGTGGATGCTCAAGTCCCATTGTATACAGTGTAGTAAAATAGTGACCCCTACATAAAGCAGCAAAATCAAGTTTACTATTTGGAATATATATATATATATATATATATATTTCAAGCCATGGATGCTTAAATCTGTGGATAAGAAATCCGTGGATAAGGAATCCATGGATAAAGAGGGCTAACTGTATACATATAGCCGGAAGGTAATTATATACATTGTATTTTTAATCATTGTTGCATAAAACAAACCTGAACCCTTGGAAAGCAAAGGTGTCTGCAGCCACCATGTGGACTGTTTTGGATTTTGGATTTTGGAGTATTTCAGATTTCGGACTTCTGGGTGAGGGATATTCTTGTAGATAGATAGTAAGTAAGTAAAGAAAAAGTAGTTCTCTGCCCCAAAGCCCTTGCAATCTGAATGCAGATAAGAGGGAGAAAACAGTAAGTAGAGAGGGAGAGAGAAGGCAAGGCTGCAAAACAGGGAGAAACACGAAGTGAGAGTCAGGAGGGGAATAGGTCATGCGTGTCACTGTGCGCCAAAACCATCCAAATCCAGCAGCCTGAATAAATAGTCGGAAGAATAATGAAGTTGGAGTGCAGATTGCGTCCTCCTTCATGGGTTTATTTGGCTTGGCTTCTGCTCCGGCTTTTGGCTCCAGCTAGGGATGAGTTGCTCAGCCGAGCGCAAAAAAGAGTAAGAGTCTCTGCCCTGCAAACATGAAGCCTTGCAGTTTAGATCCAGCATGGGCTGCTGCTGGTGGACTACGACTCTGGAGACCAGGGTTCGAATCCCTGCTTGGTCATTGAAACCCAGTTGATGACCTTGGACGAGTCACACTCTCTTACCATTCCTCCTCTTAGTATCTTTAAAGTACAAGTTGAGTCTTCCCTATCCAGAATTCTGAAATACAGTCGGCCCTCCACATTTGCGGCTTTGACTTTTGCGGCTTTGATTACTTGTGGATTTTTTAAATTGATTATCTGTTTATTTCAACTTTTACATTAATAATTTGATTTTATTTACATTCGTAATTTGATCTGATTTGATTTGATTAATATGTTCTCTAGGAATTTCTAGGTCCTTCGGCACAACTCTGTTGGAGGTTGACCATAGAGTTGCACTGGATGACTTGGAGATTACTAGAGGAAACACTTCTCTAGGCATTTGTAGGTCCTCCAGCAAGATTCTATGGCCAACTTCTGGTAGATGTTAACCATAGAGTTGCGCTGGAGGACCTGGAGATTCCTAGAGAGGTTTCTTTCAGGTAAAAACATAAGCGCTTTTTTGTTTGTGGTTTTTCCACTTTTCCCTAACTGCAGTGAATGTGGAGGGCCAACTGTACTCCAAAGCCCAAAATTGTCCCCATGGCTGGCTGAGACAGTGACATGTTTGTTTTCTGATGGTTCAGTATACACTAACTTTCTGTCATGCAGAACATTATTTAAAATATTATGCATAAAATGAACTTCAGGCTATGTGTATAAGGTCTATACATAAATGAATGCCATGTTTAAACTTGGGTCCCATCTCCAAAATATCTTCTTATATGTATGTGCAAATATTCCTAAATCCGAAAACTCCGAAATGCAAAGGTTTCTGATCTGAAGCATTTATAGAAGGGAGACTCGACCTGTACAGTCTGCTTTATTGCAATTGCAAACCTTTTCCTACCCACTAGATCAAGTGCCTTTGGAACAAGGCAGAATCATCCTCTGCAAGACCGTTTTTTGCAAGGGTTCCAAAAGTTAACTTTCTTCTCTTCTAAATATGTGTGCCACCCGTTGGCACTGCATGCTGCTCAGGCGAAGGGTGAGAGTGAAGCAATTGTGCCAACATGTAGGCAGTGCTACCGCCTCTGCCCCCTCCTCGCCATTCAAGTGTGGGAATTTCTCCTCTGGTGGAAGCAGATTAGAGTGCAGCACATAGAGACATTGGACAGCTGGGGCAATGGTCAACAACAAACTAATTCGGCATGGCCGGTGGCGGGTGCTTTTGCCCATGGCTGCCAAGAGGTGAGAGTTTCTTTTCAAGTTGCTAATGGCTGTTCCAGCACCATGCCAATATCCTGCATTGGTACTAGGGGTGCATCTACACTGCAGAAATAATGCAGTTTGGTGAGGCCCCAGCATGCTTTGGCATAATGATGTGGTTTATTTCTCCAAACTACAAACTCAGAATTCCATTGAGCCATGGCAGTTAAAGCGGTGTCAAACTGCATTAATTCTGCAGTGCAGATGCAGCCCAAGACATTACACTGGCTCTCTTGTTATATATCCAAGTCAACTGTATTTAATGGACTCTGGGACCACATTCAGTTTTTTGGTCTTGGGAGAGAAACATAACTTAATAGACTTTTCTCCAATTTCTTAGGCCTGGTTCTTCCAAGGCAAAGAGACCTTGAACCAAAAACGAAACAGCAATCGTCTTTGATAAACTGCCAAATGGGAGATTTTTTTTTTTCCAATGTGTTCTAAAACTTAAGAGCTTGCAAATATTTTCAGTGCCTTGCTTGAGAAACTCAGTTTTGGTGGATTCTTTTCAGAATCTGGAGTCAATTCATGATACAGCTATAAATACAAGGTCATTAGCCTGCCAATTTTTTTTTTTACACTTTTCCAGTATGGAAGGAAGGAAGGAAGGAAGCAGGAAGCAGGCAGGCAGGCAGGCAAAGAAGGAAGAAAGGAAAGCAGGAAGGAAGCAGACAGGGAAAGAAAGAAGGAAGGAAGGAAGCAAGGAAAGAGGCAGGCAGGGAAGGCAAGAAAGGAAGGAAAGAAGGCAGCAAGTAAGAAAGCAAGCAAGGGGAGCCCTGAAAGTGGGCCTTCCCTGGGGTGCCTTGTAAATCTTCTCTGGCACAGCTTCTTCCTCCCCCTTGTAAGTGGGGTGAACTGACGCAGCTGGTGCAGCCCAGGGGAGGAGAGATGGAGGGGGCCAAGGCCCTTTAAGAGCCCAGATGTTGAACAGTGCAGCAGCTGGAAGGAGCAACAGAAACAATCTGGAAGGGATTTGGGCCCCGTGGGATGTAGGGCTGCGGAGGGGTTTGGGCAAAAGAGAGATGGTTTAGGGGGGAAACAAAAAAGGGGGAAGAGCACAAGGCGAGGCCTTTTCCTCTATTCCATTGGTTCCCAAACTTTGGTCCTCCAGGTGTTTTGGACTTCAGCTCCCAGAAGCCCCAGGCAGCTTGACCAACAGTCAGGCATTCTGGGAGCTGAAGCCCAAAATATCTGAAGAACCAAAGGTTGGAAACCTGAAAACTGTTTTTAAGATCAGAGTGGGCATAGTTCAATCTTGGCATTTTCAAGCACTATCTGTACATTGAGACTTTGCTGGGGAAAATTGGTTTGTGCAAAGAAAGCATGGTTTTCCTGCTCAGGAAAGGTGCTTGGAGGCAGATGATGCGTTCTTGTGTGCCTTTCAGTTGTTTCTGACTGATGGCAAGCCTGTCATTAGGTTTTCTTGGCAAGATTTGTTCAGAAGAGGTTTGCCACTGCTTTCCTCTAAGGCTGAGAGAGTGTAACTTGTCCAAGATGACCCAGTGGTTTTCCACTCTGGTCTCCAGAGTTGTATTGCAACACTCAAACCGTTACGCCATGCTCGCTCCCAGATGAAGTGTGCTTTTGTGCAAAACACACCAATTCCCATGTTGCTTTATTGTACAGCAAACAAAGGCAGGAAAACTACATGAATTAAGAGAAATTGAGTAAGCTAAAATAAATGTGATACATAGATGCATTTTCTGCAGAAGAATCTGTAGGTAAAATTGAGCATAGATTTGTGAAGAATTTATGATGATAATGGGTCAAATATAGAGATTTGGAGTCACAAGTTATATTAATCAAAACTGCAAATAATCAGATCCGCAAAAGCCAAAGCCGCAAATGTGGAGGATCAACTGTAGTCATTGTGGGGTAAACATGGGCTTAATGTACAAGTCTGGTTGTTGAGGCATGCATCTCTCAGTAAATCCTGTTGTGGAAGGAAAAAATGGGTCCATAGTAGTCAATAAATGCAAACATTAGGCTTAAATGATAGCCTCTTGATTGGGAGACTGAAAAAAAGAATGGCAGTTATATAGCTTGTATTTATATATATTTATATAGTTGTATAGCTCAGAAATAATCTTTCCTGCCATCCTGAAAAGAGGGGCTGAAGAAAGAAACCCATTTTTAATAAGTTCCGTTCTGTGTGTGTGTGCACATTTGTGCAATGAAAAACCACCTTTTCCAAGAGTTAAGCTGCTTGGCAAAAGTACGGGGTATATATAGAAAGAGGGGAGTTGGATTTGCTGTGAGAGATTCCAGGGATGCCACAGCTCCCCAGCAAAGCCTTTTGTGTTTCATTGTCTATCTTTGGGCATAGATTCCTCTCCTGGCAACAGAGGAGGGTGATAGTATTGCCTCCACATCCCCATTAAGCCAAGAGGCTGACCCAAGAATAGGAAAGCCCCTTCCTCCAGCTTCTATTTTCCTTGGCGCTCTCTCTCTCTCTCTCTCTCTCTCTATATATATATATATATATGCTCAGCATCTGTAGTTGTGTAATTACAAATGATTGTACTTTGTTGTTGTTTCCAACTCTAAGACGAACCTATCAGAAGGTTTTCTTGGCAAGTTTCTTTGGAGGGTGTTTGCCATTGCCATCCTCTGTGGCTGAGAGAGTGTGACTCTGTAGACCTCTGTGGAAGGGGTCTGGCATTTTTGTATGATGCAGAATCTTTGCATTCAGTTCAAGCCCAGTTATTGTGATTGTATTATTATTATATTCATTTATATCTCGCCTTTCTCCCAAAATAGAGACTCAAGGCAGGGCCATTTGTGTATGTGAAGCTGTTGCACACTCACATTGCGCTTGCCAATACCTATGTGCATGCATATCAATTATGCATTCAGGTGTGCCTTCGTTCCTGCAATTTTCCTGTGCCACACAAGATTTGCACTCAGTTCAAGCACAGTTATTACAGAAGTATTGTTATTATTATATTTATTTATATCCCACCTTTCTCCCAAAATGGAAACTCAAGGCAATACCATTTGTGCATGTGAAGCTATTGCACACTCACATTGTGCAAGTCGATACCTGTGTGCGTGCAAGACAGTTATTCATTCAGGTGTGCTTTCACTTCTGCAACTTTCCCGTGCCACACAGGATTTGTGCAACACAATCAATGTGTGACACCGCAAAGGGAGATTTGCGCTACAAAACAGTTGTGTTCATTTTAAGGCTTGCAAGTAGAGTTGGGCAGGTGGTGGCATTGCGCATACAGGCACACATTGGATTGTGTGTTCAGTTGTACCTTCAGCTGCACATTTGATTGTGGTGCAGCGTTGCCATTCCCCACAGGGGTTGCATAGTTCAGTCCATGCATTGCTCCCCATGCAGAACTTTGTGCCGTGCAACCATGGTGCATAATGCATCCAATAATGACAGTTTCCCTTGAGGGGTCAGGTGCTTGCTGTGTCAGGACTGTCCCTAAATTGGGACTGGATCTCTTTGTTTTGGTGCATGTTGCAACACTTCCCTATGTTCAGGAAGTCATGGGTGGGTGGGACGCTGGCATTTCCAGGAACCACAGATTGTAAGGAGCAGAGAAGGTGTCAGGATGGAGGAACAGCAGTTCTGGAAAAACAACAGCAACCAGTTGGCAACTTTGTGTGAAGGTTCTGGGCACTTGACCAGAACAGGAACCAGCCCCCTGATCCCCTTGCAAAGAAGGCAAGGCTGCTATTTTGGGGACAGAGGAGTGAGAGGATATCAAGTGTTGGGAGAGAGGACAGGACAGTTCCGCTTGGGAGGCCTCTCCATGGAACGTGGGAAAGCGGAGCATCTTTGCAAAGGTGGCGGGGAAGGGGAAGGAGAGTTTCTTTGTCTACTAATGTGTCCCAAAACAGAACAACACATTTTCCCTCTTCCTCTGCTGTTTCAACTTCAGTTGCCTTTTCTCTCCATGTGCTCTTAGAACAAGTAGTATTTGCGATTGGCAAATACTAGTTGCCAAGTTGGTGCAAGTTAGAGTCAGCCCTCCATATCCATGGATTCTTTTTTGTCCATGGATTCAAGCATCCACAGTTGAAAATAGTTTTAAAATATATCAACTTCAAAAAGCAAACCTTGCTTTTGCCATTTTATACAAAGGGCACAAACTTACTGTGCCATTGTATTTAATGGGACTTGAGCATCCGTGGATTTCGGTATCCAAGGGGGGTCCTAGAACCAAACCCCTGCGCAGATCAAGGGCCCACTGCAATTTGTTTGTTTATAGAATTTCTACTCTGCTCTGATGCTTAGGAAGGAGATCAAATTGGCTCACATATCGTTAATGACATAGCCTTTAACTGTCCCAGTTTGGCAGCGATGGTAATCCTCTGCCATCCTACTCTTCCAGCTGCTTTTTAAATGTCCCAGTTTCTCTCTCCATCTCCTGCTTTCTCTCCTTTTCCTCAGCTTTCTGCAGTTGAACTGAGTTCAAAGGACAGAAATAGTTTGCACTTAGTTAACTCAGGATATATCTACAGTGGAAATAATGCAGGTTGATACCCCTTTAAGTGCTGTAGCTCCATCCTTGGAATCCTGGGATTTGTAGTTTTGCAAAGTTTTTAAGCCCTCATTGCCAAAGAGTGCTGGTGCCTCACAAAAGTACACACCCTAGGGACACAATTTGGGAGAAGTCTGAACTTTTTGAGAAAAGTGACCCTGGATGGATTGCAACAGGGGTAGGCAACCTTTTTGAGCCGGGGGCCGGGTTGCTGTCCCTCAGAAAACTGGGGGGCCAAAGCCAAAAAATAAATAATTAAATAATTTGTTTAAAAAATTAAATATATAAATAAACCAGGACAAATGTAGGACAAAATTTTCAAGTGGAAGACACTTTTTTAAAAAAAAAATGGAGGACACGCGAAAAAATTTGCTGATTTTTTAAAAAATGTTAATATAAATGCATGTTTTTGAGGCTTCTATAGACAATTGCCCCCCAAAGGTCCCGGCGGCAATCGGCGGCAGGACCGGGCTGGGGCCGGTCCCAAGGCCTCGCCGGGCCGCATCCGGCCCGCGGGCCGCAGGTTGCCTACCCCTGGATTGCAAGGTAGCAAATCATGTTTCCTTTGTGTCAGCAAATTTTGGAAATGTTACATTTAATTAATATATAGGTGCATCTACGCTGTAGAAATAATGCAGTTTGACACCATGTTAAGTGCTGTAGCACCATCCTATGGAATCCCGGAATTTGTAGTTTTGCAAGGTCTTTCACTTTCTCTGCAAATAGTGCTGGGCCCCCACCAAACTACAAATCCCAGGATTTTGTGGGATGGAGCCAGGGTAGATAAAGTGGTGTCAAACTGCATTATTTCTGTAGTGTAGATGCACCCTTGGAGGCAGAATTCCCTGTTAGCTCAGGCAAAAGCACTCTGCTGCTGCAGCCTCTGCTAGATTTCTTGTTCTTCCTTTTGCTGTCTGGACCACATTGAAATGTTGCTTGGCCACATGGTCCTGGTTTCCAGCTGTGAAATGCTGGCTGGTATGTAATGATAATAATAACAATAACCACAGACTAACTTGACAAGCCATCTGAATTGAAACCACCCTGGATAAGATCACAAGGAGCCCAGTTGTAAAAAGTGACAAGTACTGTACTTGGAATGGCGCACTTGATCCCACGATGTTCCTCTGGTTCTCTGATTTATGGAAAGAATCTGAATGACTGATAGTCAAAAATTTCACTCACTAACATCTGGTAGACTGTAAATCTGAGAATAACACCAACAAGAAAAGTAAGAGGTGCTCTGGGAGCAATTCCTAACAGTTGGACAAAACATCAGAATGAAGTTGCTTTGGATAGGATCCCAACAGCAAAATTGCAAACACTACTTGCAACTGGCTGCATTATCCAGCAGTGATACATATCTCACTGATTCCTAGATACTGGATAGAATCTGAACTGTCGATGGTCTGTAACTCCGGATATGACTATGTGGTAGACCATGAAACCCATTTGTATCTCCTCCTGGCATCTCCTCCTCCTCTTCTTCATCCTCTTCCTAGAGTCCAAGAATTCCAAGGAATCTGATCCTGGTTACTTGGATTTGGATCAGTAGATCACTGACTGAGTCTCTCTTATCCAAAATCCTCAGGACCAGAAATATTTTGGATTTTTTGGGGGGATTTTTTAAATATTGATATATCTTGCAGATGGGACCCAAGTCTAAATGTGAAATTCATGTAGGTTTCGTAGATGCCTTAAATGCATCGCCTGAAGGTAATTTTGTACACAATATTTTTAAACAGTTTTTAACAGCCTTTCCCACTTAAGTTGATCTGTTGTTTTAATTCAGTGGTTTCCAAACTTTGGTCCTGGAGATGTTACTATGCCATTGTATATAATGGCACTTGTTTGGTATCTATGAGAGGTCCTGGAACCAAACCCCAGCAGATACCAAAGTCCACTATCATCATCATCATCATCATCATCATCATCATCATCATCATCCCCATTGTACATAATAGGACTTGATTTTGGTCTCCACCGGAGTGGGTGTATCCTGGAACCAAACCCCAGTGGATACCAAGGGCCACTATAATACGACTACTACTATTACTACTACTAATAGAAATAACCCATTGTACTTAATGGGACTTGATTTTAGTATCCATGGCAGGGTCCTGGAACCACCACTTGATGATACCCAGTGGATATCAAGGATTCACTGTAATAATAATAATATCCTATTGTATATAATAATAATAAATAAATAATAAAAATTTTATTTATACCCCGCATCCATGGCTTTTGGTATCCATGGGGTGGTGGTGGTCCTGGAACCAAACTGCAGCGGGTACCAAGGGCCCAATGTAATTGTAACCAGAGAAACTCCCTGCCAGGTTATAACCTGGTTTGATGTGTAATGGCTTGGGGTGTGTGTGTGTGTGTGTGTGTGTGTGAAGGAAAGTGGCATGAAAGATCCTGGTGTGGGGAGGAGGTGGACCAGGGGACCTCTGGAAACCCTCTCTACCAGGGCTGTGATTTTGGCTCTTTCCCAGCTGCCTGCAATTGATCCTGGCAAGATGTGATGCATGTAAAGAATTTGCTCCTCTATTCTTGATTTATGGGAGTGAAGGAAAGGCAGAACCCAGGCCTGGGTTATTCATGGTGCCCTTGGGCTAGGCTGGGCAGCTGCAAAGCCAGAGAGTGAGAAGAGGTCTGGTGTGTGTTTGTGCGGGGGAGGCAAACATTCCCAGATTAATCCTGCTGTCTTCCATCTCAACTGGTTAAGCTTGGACTCTGCTTCCAGAGACAGCTGCTGTGAGCAGCTGAGGACCATTCCGAAATTTCTGGCCTCCTAAATCTTGTGCACAATTTAAAGTGTTGATTTTTAACCTTTTTAAAAAGGGGACTGCAACTCCCAGAATCCCCTAGGCTGAAACATAGCTACTAGTTGAATGTACAGTAGTATCTAAGTTGAATCTTGCAATGGACCTTCCATTTTGGAAGTGAAAACAAATTGCTTTGGGAAGTGGTGGAATCTTCTCCTATAGAGATTTTGAAGCTGAGCCTGAATATTCACTTCTGATCTTGGGCAGGTTACTTGTTGGCACTCAAATTCCCATCATCCCCTGGCCAGCAGCCAAGAAATGTCAGAAGCAAGGCAGGCAGAAAAAGTAGATCCTCCATTTTTGGAAAAATAAAATCTGGTTGTAAACCTCAAACCATCTCCATCTTGAGCAAACCATGCCAGGCTCTATTAACTGTGGAAAGTTGAGAGGTACCAGATGGTTTTCAGATGAACACGGCTGCTTATTATTCTTTAGAAGTCAATAGAAGCCCAGCTGTGTGGTTATACTCACTGTAATAAATGGTAATAATTGATGCAAACTGGGTAGCTAAACAAATTGGGCAGCAACCATTTCATGAAATAAAGGCAGATTCTGGGCTTCAGCCACATTGCAGAAATAAAGCAGTTTGGCACCACTTTAACTGCCATGGCTATGGAAGTTGTCTAGGTGTCGATGGATTTCAATGGCTTCCCTGTGCATTCTGACCTGATAGTTGTTTGCCTGATCCAGAATTCCAGTGTTTTCAAACAATATTTTGTGCCCAGGATGGTTTATAACTTGTTCTGCTACTGCTGATTCTTCTGTCTGCAGTGTCTCTCATGTTCCTTGATTCATGTTTGTACACTGCGTTTAGTGGTCTCTATGTAGACTTGTCCCCAGCTGCATGCTATGTGGTAAACTCCTGTGTCCGCAAGAGGGTCTATTCTGTCCTTCGCTCAGCAAAGCATTTGCTGGATTTTCTTGGTCGGTTTGTAAACCATTTGGAGGTTGTGTTTCCTCACCGCTTTCTCTATTCTGTCTGTGACTCCTTTGATGTATGGTACAAATACCTTCCCTTTGGATAGTTGTTTGTCTTCACTCCTCTGGGTTTTCCTGGGCCTGACAGCCCTTCTGATGTCTGAGCTGGAATAGCCATTAGCCTGTAAAGCCCAGTCTGGGTGCTTCATTTCATCTTCCTAGAAGTGGGGTTCACACATTGCCCAGTCTAACAGTATTTTTTATTGTGCTTCTTTTTTGCCCTGGGTGATGATTGGACTTCTTGTGTAGGTATCTGTCCATGTGTGCAGGTTTTCTGTACACTGTGTGGCCCAAACGTTGTTCAGTTTGCAAATGACCAGGATATCCAGGAATGGCAATGTGCCTTCCTTTTCTTTTTCCACCATGAATTGGATGTTCGGGTGGATGTTGTTCAGATGGTTCAGAAACACAGCCAGATCTTCTTCTTCATGGCTTCAGATGGCAAAAGTGTCGTCCACATATCGGAACCATATGCTAGGCTTTTTGGGTGCTGTTTCCAGGGCTTGCTTTTCAAAGTGTTCCATGTAACATTGTCTCATCGCAAGCTACTTCCAGTGGGACAATGGATTCTATGAGCAGAGAGATGGGGTAGCCATGGGAAGCCCTCTGAGCCCAGTGATAGCAAACTTTAATAATAATAATAATAATAATAATAATAATAATAATAATAATACCCCATTGTATGTAATGGGACTTGAGCATCCATGGACTTTTGTATCCATGGGGTTTCCTGGAACCAAATCCCAGCAGATACCAAGGGCCCACTGTATATTTATAATCTTCAACATGTCTGGATTGGGTGCAAACCGGATTGATCAATTTGATCAATCCCCCAAATGGGTGTGAGTTATGTTTCCGATCACTCAGGCCTGCATCCCTGCTCCGTTGCCTAGGCAACAACCTCCCTCTCCCTTTCTTTTTCATCTCCATCAGTCATTGATTGATTGATCCTCATCACACTTTTCCATGTGGCCTCGGGGTATCAGCTGATGAGACCAAGCTTAGGAAAGTTCCTTTTCTGGACTACCAAATGTACTCAAAAAATTATCTTTCCCAAGCTTTTGCCTAGAGTGAAAACTTGGCATCTTTGAGAAAGGCAACCCGTTTATTATGTTTAAAAGGGCAAACAGGGAGGGAGGGACTTTGGTGGGTGTGCAGACACAAGCACACTCACATACACACAAATCTCGCACATGTTGCAACTGAGCTCATCTCTCCAGGGAGGAATGAGAGAGGGCTCAGTTTTCAAGCTGCAGCTGGTCGACTTCAGTGCTCAGCTATGTGGGGGGCGGGCCGGTGTTGTCTTGTGTTGTGTTGTGCTGTGTGTATGTAGATCTGTAGAAGAGAATCATAGAACCGTAGGACTTTATCACACAGAGGGAAATTAGTTAAATCCCATGCAGAAATGGGATTTTAAAATCTGCTTTTGCAGGTTGTTTTTCAGACACATTGGCATCAATGAGAAATAACAAGACATTAAGCTGAACGCAAAGTTGACAAGATACATTCCTTTTTATTTTTGGGAAGTTCCCGAAAGAAGAAAATAATTGGTTTTGTCAACTTTGCCTTCGGATGAATGTCACGTTATTTCTCATTTGATGCAAATGTCGTCTGAAAAACTACCTGCTTTTGCAGGTTATTTCTAATTTCTGTTCAGATTAACCCCGAACGTCGCATGTTTTTTGCGTTAAATCAAGATTCTGCACAGGATCCATCCTGTGTGATAAACTCCATGGAATCCTATAGTTGGAAGAGGCCACAAAGGCCATCCAGGCCAACCCCATTCTGCCATGCAGGAACTCTCAATCAAAGCATCCCCATTGACAGATGGCCATCCAGCCTCTGCTTAAAGACCTCCAAAGAAGGAGACTCTACCAGACTCCAAGGGAGCGGTGTCTTCCACTTTCAAACAGCTCTTCTTTAGGAAGTTCCTCCAAATGTTTAGGTGGAATCTCTTTTCCTGTAGCTTGTGTTCATTTCTCTGTGTCCTATTCTATGGAGCAACGGAAAACACGCTTGCTCCATCAAGACAGGTCATCCTGTATTTCTGACTCGCTCTCTCTTTCGCTTTGGCTGCCTGCAGTTCTGGAGCAAAGCCCAGGTTACTTGCTCAGATCTGAATCCTTGGAAGGTCGGAACCATGTTTCAAATATCCTGACCTTCTTTCAGTAAGTTCAGGGTTCACCCTTTTCCCAACAACCTTGTGAGGTAGGTTAGGCTAAGACATAGTGACCCGCTTAAGATAGGATGGTGACGCATCATGGAGGATCAGAGGCCTGAACTGAAATCTCCTTGGTCAAAGCATATCAGTCTGTTGTTATTATTATTAATATATTTATTTATATCCTGCCCTTTTCCCAAAACTGGGGCTCAGGGTGGCTTACAATATTAAAAACAACAACAGTACACTTAAAAGCATACCGAAAAAGGTACATTAAAACGGAATTAAATTGTTACAACATTAAAATAAATGATATGCAAAAAGAATAAAATAAAGTTAAAACGGTAACAATGCTTTTTTAAAAATGAAAACAATGCAACATCCCGGCCCATTCCTTAAAAACATTCTGTCTTAAATGCCTGTCTGAAGAGGAGAGTCTTAGAAGTGGTTATGTTGTTGCTTCCAACTTATGGTCTTAAGGGCGAATCTATCGTGGGTTTTTCTGAGGCTGAGAGAGTGTGTCTTGCCCAAAGTGGGTTTCCATGGCTAAGCAGGGATTTGGTACCCACTATGTATTACTGCCTTCACATGCCTCTGGCCTCTCCTTTAGCCTTTCCTTGCTGCTCAATAGAGTCCTAGAGGGATTTGGTTCCAATGTCTCTCTTCTTTCAAGTGATAATTGTCATCTGAGCAAGTGCAGAGTGCTTCTCAAAAAGTAGCCACAGATTTATGGACAGTTCAGAAGCAGGACTTCAATGCTGCCATGCATTTAGGAACCAAGGGCCTCAGAGAGCTGGGAGATGGAAGAAGAGGAGGTCATACCCACAACTGAAAAAGGGGATGGCACAGGATTCATCGGGACTATCCTTGCCATATCAGATATGCAGGATACTAATATAGTTCGGTTGTACAAGTCCTGAATTTCATAAGTAAAATGTCAAGAAGATGTAGCTTTCCTGGACTGATAGGAGGTTGGAATGGATGACTCGCAGGGGTCCCTTCTATTTCGGTGTTTTGCTCATCCTCTGTGCATCTGGGGCATGGAGCATCTCTTTTTTAGGAGGCAGGAATCACTCCAAAGGACTGAGTCCATCCACCCCCCTGAGTCTGTGCTTTAAGGCTTGCCAAGATGGTTACGCACAAAACAATGAAATCAGTCTTGAGAAATGCAACCGGGGAGCCCCAGGAGGGAGGCTGGGAAAGGAGGGGTTTTTTTGGTCCAGCTGCAAACAGATGTGCAGTGTGCCAAAAACACAGTCTCCAGTAGCTCTGCTTGCTGCTGCCTGTTGCTGGTCTTTGCTGGATGGGACCCAAGGATCCCAGTTCCTGCACCCCACAGAGATCCTGTCCCCTTCTTTCGCACCCAGGTTTTCTGCCTGTTTTGGAATGGAGCTGGATGGTTCTGCTCCAAAGAGGCCAAAGTTACAATATGGTTGTAGGCATGCGGCTTCTTCTGGGGTGGGAAAGTGCAGCAGGCCAACAGCCACTGCGTGGAACAGCTGCATGCGTATGGGTTGTGCGTAAAAGGAAACAGCAAGTGTTGCACACAACACATGGGTTAAAAGTGGAACGTGTCTCTGGGGGCGGCTTGAGCGAAGGAAAGTGATTTCAAACTGCATGAATGGAAAAAGTAAAAATAAATCTGAGTTTAGTGATCTTGTATGGGCATATTGCATTGGCCCCTGTGGTCTCTTCCAGCTCTGTGGAGTTTATCACCCTGGGGCTAATTTCAGCATTAAAGAGAGATTAAAGCGCATTTAAAGCATCCTGCAAATAAAGTCAAGAAAATGGCGAGTAATTGTGCAAATGATTATCACACGCAATTGCACAATTAAAGTGATATTGGAAATGCATTGTCACTGAAATCCTGAAAGTAAAAAGATGCACGTTAATGCTTCTCTGTGACCACCGTAATGGTGGGTTTTGTGTGACATTGTGTGAAATCGTTTTGTGTAATTACACAATTTTTTTCTGGGATATTCACAGGATGAACCCCTGATCTCCTTCGTGTGATAAACTCCTATGATTCTATAATTCTGTACCCTGCAGGGTTTACTCCTGAGCAAATGGGTGGGAGTTACACAATCCTCCTTTCTTGCTGTGGGTCAGAAGAATTTGTTGTTGTGTGCTTTCGAGTCTGGGGAAGTAAAGACAAGATGTAAAGAAACGGGCAAAAAGCCCTCCTTTGCTGATGCAAAAGCAATGAAACGTTGCACACCAAATCCAGAGATCTAAACCGGGGGTTTTGGGACCCATTTAAAGCTCCACAAGGAGTCAAGCCAGTGAGGAAATTGTTGGGAAAAGGTTATTGCTGTGAAGTTATTTATTCAGACTACAAGCCCTGGAATCTATTGGCCCTACTGACTGTGGGGGGATTCTGGGAACTGTAATGTATGAAAGTAACTCTCCCAGATTCTCAGCCATCTCCTCCTTTATCTCTGTTTCCTGGGAATAAGATCTTAAATTGATTCAGAGCCAGGCTTGGGAGTAGAAATGGAAGCTGCAGCATAGTAGAGGAAAGAGGACACTAAGCATGGACAGAGGGCCTTGCTGGTGGATGCCTTCCAAGGGCCAACTGTACATGAATGTGCGGCGAAAAAATACACACACTATAAAAATAAAATATTTTTGTGCTATGACAAGGCGGTGGGTGGTGGAAACATGATGTCCGCATGTCGATGTAAAGCAGGGTCCCAAGGGTAAAAGGTTTGAGGACTACTGGCTCTGCTCTGTGGCCACAGCAAACTACAAATCCCAGAATTCCATAGCATTGAGCCATGGCAATTAGAGCTGTGTCAAACTGGATTATTTCTGCAGTGTGGATGGAGGCCCAGAAAGAGGCTGGTCTCCTTTCCTCCCCCTCCGCTGCCCAGACCCCCTGCAAGACCCCCTCAAAGGCCAGGGTTCTGTTTTATTTCAGCAGCAGCCTGCTGCAAACATCTGTTGCTCATTTCCTCCTTGGGCACAATCCCACTGGATTTTCCATGTCCATCCATCCGGCTTGCTATACAGCTCATCGCCTCCCTTTCCCTTTGCTAAGGGCACGCATTTGTGTGTTCTGTGTGTTTGTGTTTGCTTTTGCACAAGCAAAATAGCAAGCAGACACCTCCTTTCTGGAGAGACACTGCACGGGACTTTGCAGGCATGGCTGCTATGCTTTGGCTGCACCTCCCAGCATCCTTCATCAGTGGCTGTCCTGGGTGGGGGCTGCTAGCTGCTACAGTTCTTCAGCTTCAGGGGTGGCAATCCTGCAGCCCTCCAGATATTGTTGGACTGTAGCTCCCAGCATCCTTCGTCACTAGTTATGCTGGATAGGGGCTGCTAGCTGCTACGGTTTATCACCTTCAGGGGGTGGGAATCCTGCAGCCCTCTAGAAGGTGTTGGACTGCAGCTCCCCACACCTTTCATAACTGGCTATGTTCATAGAATCATAGAGTTAGAAGAGACTCCAAAGGTCATCTAGTCCAACTCCCTGCCATGCAGGAACTCACAATCAAAGCATACTTGACAGATGGCCATCCGGCCTCCATTTAAAGACCTCTAAGGAAGGAAGAGCCCACCAAACTCAGAGGGAATGTGTTCCACTGTCGAACAGCCCTTACTCTCAGGATGTTCCTCCTAATGTTGAGGTGAAATCTCTTTTCCTGGAGCTTGCATTCATTGTTCCGGATCCTAGTCTCTGGAGCAGCAGAAAACAAGCCTGCTCCCTCCTCAATATGACATCCCTAACACCTCTTAACCATCTCTTTTCCAGGCTAAACATAGGATAAGACCTGTGTGGCACTGTGGTTTAACTGTTGGGCTACGACTCTAGAGACCAGAATTCGATTCCCAGCTTGGCTATGAAGCCCATTGAGTGACTTTGCGCAAGTCACACTCTTCCAGCTCCAGGGAAAGGCAATGACAACCCTATCTCTCAAGAAACCTGCCAAGAAAACCCCATGATAGGTTCACCTTAGGGTTTCCATAAATCTGAAATGCCTTGAAGGCACACACCACCACCAGGTGCTACAGTCCCTCAGCTTCAAGGGTGGGAATGCTGCAACCCTCTTTATGTTGTTGGACTGCAGCTCCCAGCATCCTTGACCAATGGCTATGCTGAATAGGACCCAGGGCGATGGATTCAAAATATAGGAAAAGAGATGCCACCTCAACATTAGGAAGCACTTTCTGATGGTAAGAGCTGTTTGACAGTGGAAGATGCTGCCTCAGAGATGATGGAGTCTCTTTCTTTGGAGGTTTTTAAACAAAGGCTAGATGGTCAACAGTCACAGGGATGGCTTGCTTCATGTATTCCTGCATGGCAGAAGGGGGTTGGATTGGATGACCCTTGGGGTCTCAATCAACTCTATGATTCTATGATATATTTTGTACCTAGTTCCATTCAGTTCTGCCTTGTTCAAAAAGGCAGTGGATGATGGCTGTGGTTGGGAAGTGTTTTCGAAAAGGCCGAGCCCGGCAGGAAAGAGTCAGGCCCTGTGTCCATTGTTCCCACAGCAAGGCTGGAGAATAGGGTGGCCCAAGCGCAACTGAACGCTGGAGCCAGCCAGGGATTTCCCTGTCATCGCTTTCCCTCCTCGCTCTTCCACCCCTGACCACATCGCTTCCGACATCCCATAGCAACCCAGTACATCCACAAAGTGGGTTTCCAAGCCAGGCTTCCTCGGATCCCGCTGAAAGAAGGAGGGAAGGAATGCAGTTATGACTTCACCCATGAGAAAAACAAGGAAAGAAAGCAAGAACAAACCAGCTAGGATTAACCTCATGGATGGAAAGAATATTCGAAAATTAGGGTTGCCAAAGTGAAAACCGGCGAGGCTCCTGTTTCCTTTTATGTCAGTGATTCCCAACTTGTGGGTTGGGACCCCTTTGTGGGTCGAATGACCCTTTCACATGGGTCGCCTAAGACCATTGGAAAACACATATTTGCATGTAGCAATGAAAATAATTTTATAGTTGGGGGTCACCAAAACATGAGGAACTGTATTAAAGGGTCACGGCATTAGGAAGGTTGGGAACCACTGTTTTATGTGGAAAAGAAAACATTTTCAGGAAGCGTTGCTTGTCATGCAACCCAGTTGTTGTTATTATAATACTTATATGCCTCCTTTTTCTGATTTGGGATTCAGAGTAGCTTACAGTAGTAACCAGCAACACCTGCTGAAATTTTCTCATCTTCACAACCAAGAAAGCTTGAGGTTGCCAGAATGAAAACCGGAGAGGGTTCCTGTGCCTTTAATAGTTGGGCAACCAAGGGAATTTCAGCAGGTATTGCTTGTCATGCAACCATACTGTTGTTATTATTATTATATTTATATGCCTCCTTTTCCCGATTTGGGATTCAAAGTGTTTTACAATAGTAAATAGCAACACCATGTAACCCTTCCCTCTTCTCACTTCCATCATGTGAACCTTCCCTCTTTTCCCTTCCATCACATGACCCTTCCATCTTCTCCTTGGCTCACTTGCCTCTAGCTCACCTTATACCTCTCCCTCTGTCCTCTCCACAGACAGCAAGGCCATTGTGGACGGCAACCTGAAGCTGATCCTTGGCCTGATATGGACCCTGATCCTCCACTACTCCATCTCCATGCCCATGTGGGAAGACGAGGACGAAGAGGATGCCAAGAAGCAGACGCCCAAGCAGCGCCTCCTGGGCTGGATCCAGAACAAGGTCCCTCAGCTGCCCATCACCAACTTCAACCGCGACTGGCAAGATGGCAAAGCCTTGGGTGCCCTGGTGGATAACTGTGCTCCAGGTAAGACCATGGAGATTTAAGAAAAACACGACAACAACAAATCCTCCCCCAAGTTTTATTCAGGGGTGCAGTAGGGGCTGGCCTTGGGCCCACACTTTCCCTTCCATGGGCAGGAGTTAGAGGGCCACATTGGGCCCCTAGGGATCTTAGAGGGCTATAGCTTCTGCCACTTCCTTCTCCATATTATAAATTTATTGGCCTCGGTTCCCTTTCATAGTCTTTAGGATGTAATTACACCACATTGATTCCCTCCTCTGCCATGGAAGCCCACTGGGTGGCCTTGGGTGAGTCACACACTCTCAGCCCCAGAAAGCTCCATGGCAAGTCACACACTGTCAGCCTCAGGGGAAGGCCATGGCAAACCTCCTCTGAACAAATCTTGCCAATAAAACCCCATTATAGGTCTGCTTTAGGGTCACCATAAGTTGGAAATGACTTTAAGGTGTGTGTGTTTGTGTGTTGTGTACTTTCAAGTCATTTCTGACTTATGGCAACCCTAAGTGGACCTTATCAAGGACTTTTCTTGGCAAGATTTGTTCAGAGAAGGTATGCCATGGCCTTCCACTGAGGCTGAGAGAGAGTGACTTGCCCAAGGGCACCCAGTGGGCTTACATGGCTGAACAGGGGATCGAACCTTGGTCTCCAGAGTAATAGTTCAACACTCAAACCACGACACCACACTGGCTCAGTTGAACGCACACAACAACAATTATTTAAACATCTTTTAAGTCTTGGAAACGTATTCATAGAAGCGTACCAGGACTTGCAAAGTCTCTCCCTGCCTCTTTCTTAGCTGATGTCCCCTTTCCAGAAATACATTCTGAATTCACTGGCTGGTCTGCAACCTAAACACTTTTTGCTCAGATTTATGGCTGTGAAGAATCTGCCCTTGGCATTGGGTGATCGAGCCAAATTTGGGCAAACCCAGAGGTCTGGAAGGATGTGCTTGGTAATGGGAGACACTGGATATGGATGGGGTTTGCTGGCAGGCTGTCCATCTTCTTTTGCTACGGTGCCTGTTGACTGTGCTCTCCAAATGTTTAGAGTCTTGGATCCCCCTCCCCTTTCACCTTGGCTTTAGCTCATTTCCTCCTGTCTGAGATGATTTCATACAGACAAAAACTCTGCCTGGCACAGTGCGTAGCCCCATCCATTGCTTTTTATGGGCCATAAATTGTCTCCCCTCTCCCATAGAGAATTGTAGAGTTGGAAGGGAACCCAAAGGGTCATCTTCTCCAACCTCTTTCAGCTCAGACCCTTCAAACAGTTGCCTATTTTCTGTTGCAGCTTCCAGTATCCCCAGCCAATATGGCTGTTGGGGGATGCTGGGATTTGTTGTCCAAAAAAGTAGCAAAGGGGGAAATCACCAGAAGTGGTTTCTACCATAAAACCTTCAGGCCTTTTGGAAACTGGCCAGTGGAGACATGGACTGCAGCTTCTAGTATCTCCCAGCCAACACCGCTGTTGGGGGATTCTGGGATTTGTGGTCCAATAAAAGTAACACACACACACACACACCAACATCTGTGCACTGATATCCTTGGCAAGGCAAACGCCTTTGGAGGCAGACCTAGCCAGAGATGAGACTTTCTCCTTTGGCAGCTAAGCCCAATGTGCTGCTCCAGAGTTTACTTTAACAGAAGCCCCAAAAGAGGCCTTATATGTCGAAAGCTTCCCTCTGAGTCTGCCGTATTTGCTATTCCTTCCCTCCCTTTGACCCAGGTTCCTGGCACAGTTTCCTCTTTTGCTCTAGGGGATTCCCTCTGCAAGCCTGCCTTTGTGCTTTTTAAAAATCTTTTAAAAGTCTGGTGCTAAGATGGAGATACACACAGAGCCTAGATTCTGGAATTTCTTACATGGAAATAGTCTTCTACTGCTTTAAGAACCTATCTCCATGGTTTGGTTTTATACTACATTCTGCAGCTTGCATCCATCTCAAAAGAAAGGCTGCTGATCGAAGGGAGACAACAACAATGCACAAACAACATCAGTTAAAACACATAAATAAGAAGTAGAGTGGTCCCTCCACATTTGCTGGAGTTAGGGGTGAGGGACCCCTGTGAATGTCAAAAAATGCGAAAATGCAAAATGGAACCAAGACCTTGAGCATGCAAAAGTCCAGGTCTTGAATATACTAATGCTCATAAATGAATTGAGCACCATCCCTTGGCACAGATGATGTGATGTCGGCTAGAGCCAAGATGCCTGCCAGCCTAATGCCCAATCTGGTTCCTCCCAAAGTGGCAGACTACTATCTTCGTTCCTTTGCAGCACAATCACAGATTCATCCAGTTGGAAGGGGCCACAAAGGGCATCTAATCCCCCCCTGCCCCTATAGATCTCTCCTATAGAAAGAGAATGGATAGGAAGAGGAAGGGATGGAGAGGAGAAAGAGAAGGCAAAAAGTAGAAGATAAGGAAGTGACAGATAAAAGAGGAATAGGATAGGTTAGGTAGGGAGTACATCAGAGGGAGTTAAGAAAGGAGTTAAAAGGAAATTACAAAGAGGGTTGAAGGAAGGAGACTAAGCATGAATAATTTAGAAAGGTGTAAAATTAACAATCTCATCAAATAATAGAAACTAGAATTTCATATTAATGAGGAGCATACTATTAGAAGATATCGAGAATGGATTAAGAGGATTGATGGGACAACAAGAAAGGACAGGAAAATTGACAGGTAATAGTATGTACAGCTGCCCCTCCTTTTTCACGGACTTGATATCCGTGGTCTTGAATATTCACGGGGGGGGGGCAACCTCTGCTATTTTCAATGAGGCACGCCCCCTCAGCGCATGTGCTTGCAGACACATACTCCATTCAAGCCTATGGGGCTTGAATATAGGTGAAAACAGAGGCTGACTGTAGTATGTTGCAAAATTTAACATAATATAACAGTGTATGCAATGCAATGAGGGTATGAGTAAGCAGAAGGAAGAAATGAGTAAGTGGGAGGAAATACAGAAGATAGGTTTGATGTGAGTCTTGATGTGAGGAGGAAAGGATGATAGGGAAGGTATTTGATACAAATTTGTATTTAATACAATATTTAAAACACACACACAAAAACCCCTCTAATCCTTTTCAGATTGGATTGGAAAGTTGTGCCAATGATATCCACAATGGTGCCACTGTTTTTCTGCAAACCTAGCAAGTGTTGAGATTCCACCAAGGCTGGCGTGCGCTCCATGCTCTGTTATCTGATCGAGTCTTCTTCTTTCTTTCCTTCCCACAGGATTGTGCCCAGACTGGGAGACATGGGACCCCAACCAGCCGGTGGAAAATGCCCGGGAAGCCATGCAACAGGCAGATGACTGGCTGGGGGTGCCACAGGTAATATGGGCTCACGACAAGAACTGGAACCAAAATGGAAGAGCTCTGCTCCCAAAAAAGAAGGGAAAGGAAAAGTGAACTCCTTGAAACCCATCAGGTTTCATGGAGCAGATGGAAAGTAGATGGAGTTCTTATAGGTATCAATGGTTAAGGAAAGTCAAATGGAGGACAAGGAGTAGACATATATTGGTAGGGAGGATACCTGTATTCAAGCTCCAGTCTTTCCTCCAAAGTGGCAAACTACAGCAGGGATAGTTCATGCCACCAAATTTGGGAGAGAGTACTTTTATTCTTTGGAGGCCTTTTGATGAAGAAGTATGAAGGGGTATGAAAGATGTAAGATGAGTTAACGTAAGTTGTAGAAGGTAAGGTGTAAGTGTAACAACAAACTCCAACTCTCAGAATTCCATAGCCTTCAGCCAGGGCAGTTAAAACGGTGCCAAAGTGAGTTCTTTCTCCAGTGTGGATGCAGCCGAAGGAAAGCTTTTCCTGTTGGATGTCCGCCTGCCAAGCAAGTCTGAAATGGGGCTGTTTCTCTTTCTGAGCTTCTGATCTGTTAACAGACCCTCCTTCTTTCCGCAGGTGATTGCTCCAGAAGAGATTGTGGATCCCAATGTGGATGAGCACTCGGTCATGACCTACCTGTCCCAGTTCCCCAAAGCCAAGCTTAAACCTGGAGCACCCTTGCGGTCCAAGCAGCTCAACCCCAAGAAAGCCAAAGCCTATGGCCCAGGTAAAGCACAGCGGATGATGGGTGAAAGCTGGTAGGGAGAGAACCCACTCTTTGAAAATGTTGGAGACATTCAGCTCTCTTTGGAGAAGAGTTCTGAGGATACCCTAGACTGCCAAAATGTCATATAAATGGGTCCGAGAGCAAATTGAGCCTGAACTTTCCCTAGCAGTCAAAATGACCAAACTGAGGTTGTTACAGTTTTTTGTGGGTTTTTCGGACTATGCGGCCATATTCTAGAAGAGTTTATTCCTGACATTTCACCAGCATCTCCAAATCTGAAGATGCTAGCCACAGATGCTGGCAAAACGTCAGGAACAAACTCTTCTGGAACACGGCCACATAGCCCGAAAATCCCACAAAAACTATGGAGGCTGGGCGTGAAAGCCTCCGACTTCACTGAGGTTGTTATACAGCGCGCCTGCATCATATGCAGGCATGACTTACGCGGCTTGAGCATACGCGCTCAAGCCGCGGGGCGCGCACGGGGCGGAAGGGGCGGCGCGTCCCATTCAATTGAATGGGCGCATGCGCCCATTGGGCCCTGCGCGCCGCCGCGCCGCCATGCACGAGCCCCATTGTTTACATTGGGGCTTGAGCATAGGCGGAATTCGCCTTACGTGGCGGGATCCGGAACGGATCCCCGCGTAAGGCGAGGACCCACTGTACTTTTGCCATAATATGAGATGACATGACTCAGAAAATATGATAATGCTTTGTAAAGCAGGAGGCAGGAGGAAAAGAGGGGAACTATCATTAGGGGATACGAGGGGTGCGGATCACCCCAGGTGACACTATAAGGGGGGGTGACATTGCTCCCCAAATGTCTGCCTTTTGGCAGAAATGGGCTGTGGGATTCACCTGCATCCCTTTAAAACTCTGGAGCTCAGTGGAAGAGATGGTGCAAGTGGGCAATTGACAACAAGGAGAAGGAAGCCAGGATGGGGAGGAGTTATGGGGATTGCTGCCAGTTACTTAATTAGGATTGTTAACTGGCCAGAAAAATCAGGATCTAGTCCCTGGTGTTTATACACACTGCACAGTTATACCTTTTTGAGTCCATTTTAACTATCATGACTCCTTCAGATGGAATCCTGGGTGAAAGAACCTGGAAGTCTCAAACATATTATTATTATTATTATTATTATTATTATTATTATTATTATTTTCTTATATACCACTTTTCCCCCAATATAGGGATTCAATAAAGGGTTCTCAACCTTTTGCCCTGCAGATGTTCTGGACTTCAGTTCCCAGAATCCACGAGGGTTGTTCATCCTTGCTGGAACATCTGGGAGTTGAAGTCCAGAACATCTGAAGGGCAAAAGGTTGAGAACCATCACAAGACATCCAACTACTTCCATCTAGGATTCCTTAGGAAGAGGCCATGATAGTTAAAGTGGTATCAGATTGCTATAATTCTTCAGAGTGGATACACACTAGGTCTTATCTTCACTAGGTCAGGAGAACAGCTCCTGCAACCAAAGTGAGACAAAGCTGGCAACCCAAACACTCCCTATGACAGTAGCAATGCAAATATGTGATATGCCATGGCTCTTAATAGAAGCTGGGTTTTGCTGATTTTCACTTGGCAGGTGACAGAGGGCTTGTCAAGCCATCCCTCCAGTTTGACTTCGGTAACTCCTCCTTGGCCATACTTGGCAATGAACTTTGCAAGAGATGCCTTCCTTTCTCAGTCATCAGGGCTTTTTTGCCTGCTGTTCTGGCACCTTTCCACAACCTTTAACAGATGAACGGCAGACCAAAATTCAACAGGGCCCTTTCTCCCCACCTGAGAGGATGCAAGCCTGTGACTAACATTGTAATTTTATACATTTTTTCTCCTGTAAGATTCTTAACACCTTTGCCAGTGGAGCTTCAAAAGCTTGTATCGTGTATTTTGTGCATTTTGGTTGGCTGATTAAAGGTGCCATTGTTTTGTGGATTTTGGATCTTATTGTACTTTGCTACATGGCCAATGTGGCTACCCCTGAACATGTTTCATAAATAGCTTTGGTGTGCCTTCCTTGCCTCAAGAATTCACAGGGGAGTACCGTTGCTAGATTTTGAAGTGACTGGTGCATTTGCACCAGAGACAACAACATTGTGATGTGCTGAAAACATATTGGGGGTAGCATATTAGCCACATAGCAAAATATAATAACATCCAAAAATCCACATAACAGTGACACCTTTATTGCTTCATTATTGCTGTTTGGTGGATTTTGGATCTTATACTATTGTGATGTGCTGACATTGCCAACTCTGTGCTGTGCAAAACACCCACCTGCAAAATATAATCTCTCACATCAGACTGTTTTTGGAGGCAAGAAAATTGTCTGGACCATCATGCTGGTCTCCCCCTTCTCCATCTGTTGCACTTTTTAATGCAAGGATAGGAATCATGTGGCCCTCCAGGTGTGATTTGACTGCAGTTCCCAGTATGCTTCAGAATTGGCTATGCCGGCTAGGGCTGATGGGATTGACTACCAACAACATCTGGAGGGCTCCATGATTCTCACCTCTGCCTTAATTCTTTCCCATCTATTCAGGGGTTCAGAATAAGGGAGATGTTTTCTCAGAGTTTGGAGATGCTACATTTTGAACTACAACGCCCAGCGTTCCTCAGCCAGCATAGCCAGTGTGGGAGTCCAAAAAATAACATTTCCAGGCTTTTAGTTCAATATTTCTATGGTAATGGGTGTGGTAGGAGGGACTGCTCCACAACCACACCATTTCTATACTTGACTAATACGGTGGGCTTTCCTTCCAGGTATTGAGCCACATGGGAACACAGTGCTGAAACCAGCCCATTTTACAGTGGAAACCATCGAGGCAGGATTGGGAGAAGTGCTGGTATATATTGAAGATCCAGAAGGACACACAGAAGAGGTACTGGCAATCACACTTTGTGTGATTATTGTTTAGTATTTCATTCGTCTTTTGTCTTATCCATATGAACCTCTTCTTCTTTCTGCTATCATCCAGGCCAAAGTGGTTGCTAATAATGACAAGAATCGGACGTATTCGGTCTCCTATGTGCCTAAAGTCGCTGGCTTGCATAAGGTGAGAAAGATCTTTCCCCCACACCTGAATCTCGGCATGTTTTGTTTATTTCTTCAGTATATCAGTTGCCATCTGGCCAAAGCTATCAAGGCAATGTATATTAAAAATATAGATAACATATAAATCATAATAAAATGGAATATAGCAGCAGCAGCAGCAGCAGCAGCAAAACTTCCAAACCAGAGATCAAAGGCAACACATTTCCCAAAAGTACATATGGCAAGCAGATAAACCAACAGTGTTGTTTTCTCCATCCAGGAGAAGTTTTCTGACTGCATTTCTGTTGGATATTCATCTGTTAGCATCTCAGAGTCCCATCAAGAGCAAAATGGCAACCGAAATCCTGTATCATGAAAAAGAGGAATTGGGGGGCGGGGAAGAAGAAAGAAGGTGGCAACACCTTTAAGACCAGCTGGTTTTTATTTTTACATGAGTTTTCATGGCTGTAAACCCACTTCTACAAAGTACTGAGTGACAGCCATGTCTTAAGATATAAAGCACGCAGCTAGAGAGTCCCTTATCCTAAATGCTTGGAACCAGAAGTATTTTGGATTTCAATTTTTTCCAGATTTTGGAATATTTGCAATGCACATAATGATATATCTTGGAGATGGGACCCAAGTCTAAACACGAAATTCATTTATGTTTTGTATACATCTTATAGACACAGGACATTTTATACACGCTATTCTAAATAATTTTGTGCATGGAACAAAGTTTGTGTACACTGAACTCTCAGAAAGCAAAGACGTCACTATCCCAGCCACCAACATGGATAGTTTTGGATTTTGGAGTAGAAGATCCCTGCGGATGTGGAAAATTCATGAGTTAGGGAATTATCCCCGAAACTCACGGATAACCAAATTTGTGAATGCCAAAGCCACAAATGTCAAGGGCTGACTGTATTTCGGATTTTGGAATTCTGGATAAGGGAGGCTCAACCTAAAATTACAAAGTTGTGGAAACAGGATGTGTAATAGGATGCAAATCAAAGATGCAAATCATGTCTTACTTGCTAATTAGCTTACTTGCTGTTCACCGCTATGATCTTTGGAATAGTGGTATATAAATAAAACAAACTATTATTATTATTATTATTATTATTATTATTATTATTATTATTATGTCCCTTGCCCTAAGTTTCCAAAAAACTGGGCAAGGAGGTACAGTGCTTTAAGATCTTTGCAGTGGTCAGTTAGTGTGAATGTGTGAAAGCAATAAATCTGCTCACCAAAATTTATTTCCTTGGGTTCAAAATCACTGAGAAAATTCCTTTTGTTACATGTGCAGTAAGAAGGACTTTTAATACACGCAGTGCTTTGCTTCATTCCTCCTTTCCTCCCTTATTATTATTATTATTATTATTATTATTATTACAGTATTTACTTATAGAGCTCCACTGATGTATATGGCGCTTTACAACAGAACAAAACATTATAACTAAATCAATATAAAATAATAAAATACAATACTAGACTATGATAATAAAATACAATGCAATAGAAAAATACAGTAGTAAACTACAATGCTACACACACAAACACAAAATATTGAATAAAACAGATAATCAATAATAGGAAAAATATAGCGCAGTGGTCCCCAAACTGTGCTCTTTAAGGGATTTTGGACTTCAACTCCCAGAATCCCAGACAATTGGCCAACATGGCCGAGGCTTCTGGGAACTGAAGTCCAAAATCTCTTAAAGGGCAGAGTTTAGGGACCACTGATATAGCGCATTTCCTGTTCTCTTCCCTTCCTTCTTTTTGTGCTGCTGCAAGAGCTACTTCTTTGAAAACGAAATGCTGTATGTAAGGGAACATCCCTAGAAGGACAGGAATGATGAGCTGACACAGAATTCAGTATCGTTTATGCCGAACATCATTTCTCAGACTTCTAGGTCTCAAGGTGGTCATGGCTAGTTGCTGTGATTCCCTCCCTTAATCGCCCACTTACCTTCTTTGTGCTATCTCTACTTTAATTATTAACAGTTTGTTTGACCCAGAAGCTAAAAACCTGAATAGGAAGCTAGAGTCTCCCTTATCCAACCTGCTTGGGACCAGAAATGTTTGAGATTTGGGATTTTGTTGGATTTTGGAATATTTGCGTATTCATAATAAGGTCTCTTGGAGGTGGGACCCACGTCTAAACGTGGAATTCATTTATGTTTCATATGCACCTTATACATTTAGCCATAAGGTAGTTTTATATAATATTTTTAATAATTTTGTGCATGGAAAAAGTTTGTGCACATTGAACCATCAGAAAGCAGTGGTGTCACTATCTCAGCCACTCATGGGAACAGATTCAAAGATAGTCTGTAGAATCAGTGTGTAGAGAGATCTTTTAGCATCTTTGAGACTAACTGAAAGAAGCAAGTTGGCTGCTTGAGCTTTTGTAGACTAAAGCTCCACCAAATTCATCTGAGGAAGTAGACTTAAGTCTATGAAAGCTCATACTGCCAACGTCTTTATTTTAGTTAGTTTAAAAGGTGCTACAAGATCTCTCTACATCCTGTGTATATGTGTTTTTAAGTTATGTGTCTCAAATGCACATAGTGGAGTGAAAATCATGAAAACAGTTTTGCATTTTGGATCATCTTGGAATTTGGGTTTTCAAATAAGGGAGATTCAGCCTATCTCTTCTTGCCAGCAAGAGGCAAGATTGGAATTAGGAACCCTTCCATCTGAAGCTAAAGAACTTCTCATCTCATGCTTTGTGTTTATGTTAATCCATTTTGGGTTTTCTGGATTCAGTTTTGTTTCCCATCCCTGCTTCTTCTGGTGCAGGTCACAGTACTCTTTGCTGGTCAAAATATCGACAAGAGTCCCTTTGAGGTCAACGTGGGCATGGCCCTGGGAGATGCCAACAAGGTGACTGCCCATGGCCCAGGCCTGGAACCTGTAGGGAATGTGGCCAACAAGCCCACCTACTTCGACATCTACACAGCAGGTAAGTGGACTGGCGCATTGGTGGCATTGGTCTTTAGGTTCTGTTGTGGGACAGGGGCCAAGGATGGGGGGAGTCTTAACAATATAAGAAAATACTGCCAACATTTCATAGATGAAAACTAGGACACATGTGGCCAAACAACATCAGGGTATGGTCAAGATGGAAAAAGTTAATGAGGAGGAACACAGCAGCTAGGAATAATAATAATAATAATAATAATAATAATAATAATAATAATAATAATAAT
>NC_056526.1:3006183-3010415 GCF_019175285.1 Sceloporus undulatus | reverse complement strand
TGCCCTCCTTGTAGACTTAGACAAAAGCAAACTGCTGCAGCCCCTTCCTAGCTGGTATGTGCCTCCTCATTAACAACTTTTCCCATCTTGACCATACCCTGATGTTGCTTGCTCACATGTGTCCTAGTTTTCAACTATAAAATGTTGTTCATATATTGTTAAGTCCCCCAACCTTGGTCCCTGTCTCACAATGGAACCTAAACTACAATTACAACAAAATGTTTCCAAGATTTTCTGGTACAAAGCAAATGTGATTTGTAATTTTGCCTTTTCTCAGATCGCATCTGTGCCAAGGCTGGGTGTATGCATGGACATGTTTGCAAGACCCTGTGCCATGCTTGAGAATGGCAGGGGCATGTTGGGTGTGCCAGGTGGACCTCTGACCCCCCCCCCCCATTTCTCTGTCCTAGGGGCAGGAGCTGGCGACGTGGGCGTCGTGATTGTGGACCCGCAGGGTCGACGTGACACCGTGGAAGTGGTCCTGGAGGACAAAGGCGACAACATCTTCCGGTGCACTTACCGCCCAGTCTTGGAGGGTCCACACACAATTTATGTCACCTTTGCTGGAGCACAGATTCCCAAAAGCCCCTTCACAGTCAATGTGGCAGAAGGTAAGTCCGCCTGATGCCTGCCGTCCTTTTCCTACCTGACCCGTTTGCACCCCCTACCCTCTTTCCTTGTCCTCCCAAGCCCCTCCATGCTTTTCATCCTCCATCTCCAAATGCAATTCTAATAATTTCCTTAACACTAAATCAGCAGAAGCCCTTTCCATCAGAGACATAAGACTAGGCCTTCCAATAGAGAGACGATTTGGTTAGAGTGATGTGCTTTGAATGAGGAGAGGTATTTACATCTACATGCAGCATGGAGTAGTGATTTGAGTGCTGAACTGTGACTTTGCAGACCAGGGTTCAATTTCCCGCTCAGCCATGAAACCCACTGGGTGACCTTGGGCAAGTCACACTCTCTCATCCCAGAGGAAGGCAAAAGCAAACTTCTTCTGAACAAAACTTGCCAAGAAGGTCCATGATAGAGTCACCATAAGTAGGAAATGACTTGAATACACGCACATCACACGCACACAATGAGATACCTTGGAGATGGGACCCAAATCAAATGCGTGACATTCGTTTATGTTTAATATGCACCTTATACATATAGCCTGATGGTAATTTTATACAGGGGTACCCCGGGTTACGAAATTAATTCGTTCTGCCGCCGCTTTCGTAACCCGGAATACTTCGTAAGGCGAAAAAGCCATAGGCGCTAATGGGGAAAAGCCGCGATTTCGTGTGAAATAGCGCCGAAAAGCACCAAAAATTTTTTCGTAACCCGAAAAAACCTTCGTAACCCGGAACAGTTTTTTTGAATGGATTTTTTTCGTAACCCGGAAATTTCGTAAGGCGGCGCATTCGTATCCCGGGGTACCAGTGTACACAATATTTTTAAAATTAATTTTATGCGTGAAACACAGTTGATGTGCACTGGACCACCAGAAAGAAAAGGTGTCAGTATCTCAGCCACCCATGCAGACAATTTTGGATTTTGGAGTACAGTGTGCCCGTGTCATATGTGAGCGCATTATATTCTGCTTTCAGCATACACTGTGCGCTGGAGGAAACAATGGCGCCTGTGCCGCCGCAAGCACGAGCCCCATTACTTGTAATGAGGCTTGAGCATACGCGTTTTTTGTTTTACGGGGGGGGGGGGGTCCGGAATGGATCCCCCACATAAAACAAGGGCACACTGTACTGTATTTCCCCCATTTTTCTTGGTGCATCTGCTCTTCTTGCAACAGATCCCTCCTGATAGTTATTTTTCCCAAGAAATACGGCTGCAGAGGGACCTGGAACTCAGCAATGACCTCTTGTCATTCCTGAAGTGAAAAACAGGAATTTCTGACATATCGTAGCTTCCTGAAAACATTCCTGCCTCTCTGCAACAGCCAAGCCTTTTTCTTTAAGCCTTTGTGAGTGCTGGCTTTAATTTATCACATTTCTCATGCACATTGTGCTTTTCTTTACTGTTTTGTACTGTTTTGTACTTTTCTTTACTGTTTTGGGGGGTGGCTTCTCAATTATTATTATTATTATTATTATTATTATTATTATTATATTTATTTATATCCCACATCCCGCCAAAAATTGGGACTCAGAATGGCTTACAATTCAAAAGGAGAATACAGTAAAAATGTACAATAGTGAGCATTAAAATAGAATTAAACTATTAAAGTATTAAAACATCTCACTCAGTAAAAGAATTGCAATCATAAATGGATTTGTTAGAAAGGAAGCACCATTTTGCACACTGGGACCTACTTGTGAGTAAAACATGAGTAGGGTTGCACACCCATTTTGCAAATGTGAGAATTGAGTCTTTGGCTGCATCTGCACTACAAAATTAATGCAGTTTGACACCACTTTAACTGCCATGGTGCCATGCTGGGATGTTCAGTTTTGTGAGCTATTCAGCCTTCTGTGCTGGAGAGCTTTTGCGCCACAACAAACTATAACTCCCAGGATTCCACAGGATGGAGCCATTGCAAAGGGGTGCCAAACTGCTTTATTTTTGGAGTGTGGAAGAGCTGTAGGAGAGGCTGCAGCAGTTTGCTTTTGCCTGAGCCTCCTGGGAAAGACAAGAGTCTGGCCCTTCCTCTCCCCTACTTTTGGCTGAGTTAATTGAGTGCAAACTGTGAAGTCAAAGGCTTTAATGGCTTTCATCCATAGTTTTTTGTGGGGTTTTCAGGCTATGTTCCCATTTTAGAAGTGTTTATTTCTGATGTTTCACCAGCATCTGTGGCTGGCATTCTCTGAAGATGCCAGCCACAGATGCTGGCGAAATGTCAGGAATAAACTCTTCTAGAACATGGCCACATAGCATGGAAAACCCACAAAAAACTATGGATGCAAACTACTTTTGCATTTTGAACTCACTTTGCAGCAGCTGAAATAAGCTGAGGATAACGCTGGGAAACCGGGTCATTTCAAAAGAAGCTGAAAAAGTGGGAAGGCAGAGGAGTGTTCAGGAGTCTCCCTGCCAAATTGGGACAATTGGGGGATATATGAAACTGGGGCAGATTTGCCCCTAGAGTTTGCAGGTTTTGGCCCTGAAATGTCAGGACCTGGGATAGCTCATACTTGGGTACCCTGTTCCCAATATATGGATGAGCAAACAGAGGACAACTATCAGCCATCTCCTCCACTTCCTGATGCTGGCTTCCATGGGCTCTAGAAAGTCCCAGGGCACTTTTGCTCCTTGGGACGGCATGTAGCCAGCGTTCCAAGACTCTTCTCCTGCTTCCTCATCTCATTTCTGCCTCCACTAACTCATCCTCTCCTCTTTCCTCTGACCACCTGCAGCGCCACCTTCCCCACCTCTGCCTGGCGTCACCCCCATTCAGATAATTCCTCAATCCGTTCGCACCCCACCCGCTGACAAAGCCAAGAAAATCCCACCCCCCACTCTGCCCAAGCCACGCAAACCAAGTTAGTAGTGCAAGCTTGGCGAAAACCTTTCCTGCGTCTGCAAATCCCTGCATGGCACGGCTTGGTACTGGCATGGCACTGGTATGGCACTTCCCTCCCCAGTTCTGCTGAATTGGTTCCTTTGTTTGTGGGATGGTGGAGGTAGAGAGAAACATGATTTAATTTGCATTGTGTCTTCAAGCAGCCCATTGCCTAACACCTTTTCCCCTCCAAGAAACAAATTTACAGCCTGAGCTCTGGGTGCGAGTCATGTCTGCTGCTGCTCCTAGGAAAAAAGAACTTTAGAAAGATCTATCCTATCCTCCTATTTGCAGCAAGGACAGGCTGCCAAGTGGGCATATTTCTCAAAGGGAACAGCAAATGGGGTGCTACTCAATGGCCCTCTTAGTCAAGCTAAATATGGAGGACATTTTGGAATTCCTCCTGGACAGAAGGTAGAAATGTAGGACTTGTCCTGGAAAAGTAGGCGGTCTGGTCACTCTGCCTTGCAAGACCGTAGCAGCTCAGCTGATGTTATTGCTAACTCCTTAGCCCTCTTCTGCGCAAGAGCAATCTAGGAACCCCAAAGTCAACAAAAGAGTCCTATGAAATAGTTTTATTACATCAGAAACAACGTGAAAAGTTTTGCCAAAGGTGTCGGGCAACAGAGACAAATTTTAATAATTAATTAATTAATTAATAATTTGTTTTATTTATATACCGCTATTCCAAAGATCATAGTGGTGAACAGCAAGTAAGCTAATTAGC
>NC_056526.1:2888311-2996183 GCF_019175285.1 Sceloporus undulatus | reverse complement strand
AATATACAAAGCAACATTAAAGTTCCAAATACTTTAGAAAACAAGAACGTTTATAAATTCAGACTTAAAAATAGGAGGAGAAAGCTTATCACTTATTGTTTGGTATCCATCTGTTCTTGCCTGGGTTTCCTAAGGCACTGAATGGGGTGGTAAAGCCTCCAGGGGTTAACATTTGTGGAGAGGTGACTGATTGTCATGGACCTTCAGCAAGGTAGTGGAGTGGAGCTTAAAGTACTCTTATGTAGAATTGGGTCCCTTTGCTACTCAGTTCCAACAACCCTTGCCCCGTGTGTAGAGCAGAATCAATCCTTCCCACCTCTGGAGTATCCCACTCATTGGGCACTGTCATGTCTACCTTTCAGGGGATGTGAGCATTGGCATAAAGTGTGCGCCAGGCGTGGTAGGGCCAGTGGAGGCTGACATTGATTTTGACATCATCAAGAACGACAACGACACTTTCACAGTGAAATACACTCCACCTGGCCCTGGACGGTACACCATCATGGTGCTCTTTGCCAACCAGGTATGTGGGAAGATGTGACTGGTCCAGCATCAAATGTGAGGTGATGGGGAGAAAGGGGAGCAATTTCTTTGTGGGTCACTAATGTTGAGTGCTGGAGACCAGAGCTTGGAAATGCTACCTTTTCGGTCTACAGCTCACAGACTTCTCTAGCCAACATGAACAACATGACAGGTTCCCCCTAAAGTAGGAAATCCTCATCCAGAAAATTTAACTTATCCAAGCTCTGCTGGAAATACAGTCTCTTTTCTTCAACAAAGACCTTTGAGATGAGAATCGTTTCCTCAGCACATGAGTAACCTTAAGCCCTCACACTTCTCATGTAAACCAGTGGGAGTGGGAGGCTTCCATGTCAGTGGGGCAGTGAATCCATTCTACATTTTAGTCCAGATTTTAAAAGAGCTATCAGAGATACTGACCACTAAATCTGATCAGGTGCAGAACCTGGATATGATTGATTGATTGATTAAATTTATATCTCACCTTTCTCCCAAGGTGGAATTCAAAGCAGATAGTTCCCTTTAAAGTTCATACTAAAAACTAGAGAGGATTTCCTGTCCTCTCCCAGATGGGGAGGCCATTGACAGGGGATTAAGCACTAGAAATAGTGCTTGGAGATAGAGGATGTCCTCTCTTGTTCCTCCAGCTGCAGACCAAAGAATGGGGATTTGCCTTGCAAGAGTGAGAGGTTAGGTGACCAACAGGGCCACACTCACTCATTTTTTCCTCTCCTTTGCCTCCTCAGGAGATCCCCATTAGCCCTTTCCACATCAAGGTGGATCCTTCTCACGATGCCAGCAAAGTAAAGGCTGAGGGGCCAGGACTCAACCGGACAGGTGAGCGGAGACAAACCAAAAAAAGAGAGAGGAAATGATGGGAAATAGGCCACCAAAAATACTGGGTTGGTTTTTTTGGATTCAGTAAGAGACAACTCAGAGAGAAGTGGAAGTCCATGGACTTCCTTCACACAAAGTCTCTCTCTACAGATCCAAACACTCAGTGTCTTAGAGAGACCCAAAATCTGGGAGGTAGAAGGGTCAGCAGGATATTCAACCTACTTCATAGTGTTAGGAAGATGTATCTTCCACGGAGAAGGGTGGATGAATGCCCCCTTGAAAGGGTAATGCTATAAAACCAGAGAGCTCAGAGGCTCTGCTTCACTGTGATCTTTTCCTTGCCAGGTGTGGAAGTTGGCAAGCCCACCCATTTCACTGTCTTCACCAAGGGGGCTGGCAAAGCCAAGCTGGACGTCCACTTTGCTGGAGCAACCAAGGGTGAGGTTGTGCGTGACTTTGAGATCATTGACAACCATGACTACTCATACACCGTCAAGTACACGGCTGTGCAACAGGTGAGATGGAGAAGAAGCACAACACCATACCATTGAGTCTGACGCTTGGCTCATATGGCTGAGTACTATCAACTCTGCCTTGCCTTTACCAGGTTTCAGGCAGGGGTCCTTTCCTAGCCCCACTTGAAGCTCCCTTGTATTCCCTGGTGGTCTTTCATCCAAGCACTTACCAGATTTAATTCTGTTAAGGCAGATGAGATTGGGTAGTAATACACTGTGTTACTATTCTTTCTGTTCACCAAATTCCCTTGCTAGTTATCCAACAGATTCTCCCAAGTTTAAAGCTTCATTTAGTTAAAAGCTTCCTCAACTTGCACATTTAGTTAAACGCTTCCTCAATATATATTCCCTGCCCCTTCGACCAGGAAAAAAACCAACCCACTGGCTCAGAATGGCTTGCATGGATCACTTGGGACAAATCTAACCATCTTTGTTTCCCATAGGATCCATATTGTGTGTCAGGAAAGGGACATGCTTAATGCGCTTTATGTGTCTGATATTGATCTGTTTTCTCCTCATGCAAACTAGGGTAATATGGCCGTGACAGTGACGTATGGAGGTGACCCCATTCCGAAGAGTCCCTTCCCTGTGAATGTGGCTCCACCACTTGACCTCAGCAAGGTCAAAGTGCAAGGACTCAACAACAGTAAGTGAAGTCAAGGGCTATGGAGGGATAGGGGTATGAGCAGGGTTTGTAAATGCTCACTCCTAGATGTGCCAATGATCAATTTGGCTGCCGTGTTTTGAGCTACCCAAGTTTCTGAACTTGGTACTAAGGTAGCCTAATGCACATTTCAGAAGTCCAGCCTTGACGTTACCAGTGCATGCATGACCATCTTTAGATCTTCCAGTGTTAAATGGTGGCTGTTCACAAAGGTTTCTGCATGACTGGCTATGCCTACCTCATCCACTTTCCATTTTTCCTGCAGAGGTGGATGTGGGTCGCGATCAAGAATTTACCATCAACACCAAGGGTGCAGGGGGTCAAGGGCAGGTGGATGTGAAGATCAGCTCTCCCTCCCGCCGCCCCATCCCCTGCAAAGTGGAGACGGGCACCAGCAATGACCTCCACTCCGTGAAGTACATGCCACCTGAGGAGGGACCCTACAAAGTGGACATCACTTATGATGGGCACCCTGTCCCGGGCAGCCCCTTCACGGTTGACGCCGTCATGCCTCCAGACCCATCCAAGGTAAGCAGCTAGCACAGTAGGTTGATGTGAAGGTCAAAGTTGCTTCCTTTGGTTTATTCTGCACTGCAGAACGAATGCAGTTTAACACTGCTTTAACTGCCATGGCTCCATCCCTGGTATCTAAAGTTAGGCCTGAGAACCTGGAAAACCTCTGTAAGTTGGAAGAGTTGGAATTAAACTAGACAGACCAAGGGTCAGTCTCACAACTGAGCGAACGCTTATACCAGGCTTCAGTAGTGAAAACTCAGAAAACCTTTATTCAGTAACTAGAGCTCCAGAGACTGCCATTGTCAGAACTAAACAACACGCATTGACAAAGCATAATTAGGCAGGCTAAAATCCCATTTGTCATTTACATAAAATATTATTTCTTTCACTTGTTCCCAATATGTCCCTTTTTAAAATAATACTTTATTTTAAAGAAACTTCATATCTGATACATTATTATGATTCAAGAGTCTTACTACATGTGTTTACCACAAAAAATACCTCTAACTCCTGAAATTAAAATACTTATTATGACCATTAATTTTCAAGTGAACAAATCTCTTCAGTCCTGTTCTACTATGACTTCCTATGACTACTCTGAATTGTGTGTCTTATATCTTACAATCATGACCTTCAAATTGTCAGCTCTTTTTCCTGGATTCACTGTTTGTTCGCTCATGATACTATTTTAGAGATGCCTAAACCAAAATGTACAATTTTGGTATCATCATGCAGAATACATGTCCTTTCTTCCCACACCTATTAATGGGTTTCCCAGGAAAATGACCTTGGAGCTGTTTGAGAAAGATTCGCTCCCTCTTCCTCTGCTCTTCAGTGCTAAAAGAATGCAACAACTGTTGACCTATTTACACCCCACTGTACGCCTCATCACTGGCCACAATCCAAAATAGCACATTAACACCAGTAAACAGCAAGCAAGCAATATAGGGCAGGCAAGCATTATAACGCAACTCCTGACAGTCAGCCTCGAGATAAAGCAGGTTTCTCTTGACTGTGGAAAGTGGCAAGAGTGAGAATGTTGACTTGGCTGTGGATGATAGGGATTGTGCCCCAGATCATCAGGAGGGCAGCCAGATTGGGGGAGGATGATGTGCATGAACCCATCTGCTAGGGGGATCTGTTAGTGTGAGTCATTCCTACAGAGATCCAGCTGGGAACTAGATCCACTTCCATCTTCCTTGACATCTTCCTTCCATCAATTCTGCTTTCCTTCTAGGTCTGTGCCTATGGTCCAGGACTGAAGGGAGGCTTTGTGGGCAAGCCTGCACCTTTCACCATTGACACCAAAGGGGCTGGCACTGGTGGCCTAGGTTTGACTGTGGAGGGACCCTGTGAAGCCAAGATCGAGTGCCAGGACAATGGAGATGGCTCATGCTCCGTCTCCTATCTGCCCACCGAGCCTGGGGAGTACGCCATCAACATCCTCTTTGCTGAAGCTCACATCCCTGGTTCCCCCTTCAAGGCAGACATCAAGCCTGTCTTTGACCCTTCCAAGGTGACAGCCAGTGGACCTGGGCTGGAGCATGGCAAGGTGGGCGAGGTGGCCACTTTCATGGTGGACTGCTCCAAAGCAGGTGACGCCGAGCTCACCATTGAGATCATCTCGGATTCGGGGGTCAAGGCCGAGGTGCTCATCCAGAACAATAGCGATGGGACCTACAGCATCACCTACATCCCCTCCTTCCCCGGCACCTATACCATCACCATTAAATATGGAGGACACGCTGTGCCCAAGTTCCCTGCACGGGTCAATGTGGATCCGGCCGTGGACACCAGCAATGTCAAGGTCTTTGGACCTGGAGTAGAACCACGGGGTATGTTCTGGAGATCTTCTGGTCTGTTTTCTTGCCTTCCTGTGGTGGGATTTTAGATGATAATCATGTGGTCCTACACATTTTCTTGGATTCCAACTTCAGACTTCCTCATTATTGGCTGCCCTGGCTAAGACTGCTGAGCGTTACAGTCCAATGACAAATGGAGGAACATGTGATTCTCATGCCTGAATTATAAAGGGATGAGAGACAGAGAGAGTATAAATTGGAAATGGAGAATGGTTCCCTTCTATTTATCTCTGTGTAGATTCAAGATATTGGATACAAAAGATATTTAGTTTGAATAACAATCTTGAGAGACATCTTTGTTTTGAACAACCTGGCAGACTCTAGCCTTGTTTGCATGGGTCAAAAGGCCCATTTACCCCATTTGGACAATACACATCCCAAACCATGTTTTTGGTTCAGGCAGATCGGACCATGTCAGGCAAGTTCTGAACTACAACTGGGAGATTACAGCCTTATAATGCATTTTAAAGACCCTATCTGTTGCTCTGAATCTTCCAGGAAGATCTGAAGCTCTCCATTTCCATGGCATGGCAACTGTCTACATGGGCCACCCAGTACATCAGTTCCTGCTGAGAGTTGCCCATTCTGAGGTCAGAACAAGGTGGTCAAGGATGCGGCCATTGCACGGTGCCTTATTTTGACCTCAGAAGTGAGTGACCTGTAATGGGCCAGATGCACTAGGCAGTACAGCGGACTGCCCCTAGAGCAGTGATTCCCAAACTTTGGTCTTCCAGATGTTTTTCACATCAGCTCCCAGAATTCCTGTTGGTCAAGCTGGCTGGGGCTTCTGGGAGTGGAAATCCAAAACAACTGGAAGACCAAAGTTTGGGAATCACTGCACCTAGTCTCCTGACCAGTGCAGACAATGTTTCTGACAGTGTGTTGGTTGTGCATCCAGCTTGCTCATCATAAATAGTTGGTAGTGGTCTTATATCCTGCTTTCCCTGTAATTCTAGGTGTCTGTGCTAACCATCTGTGCTCCCCAATGTCTCCCCAGGTGTTCTGCGTGAGGTCACCACTGAGTTCACGGTGGATGCTCGCTCTCTGACCAAGACGGGTGGCAACCACATCAAGGTGCGTGTCATCAATCCCTCGGGCGCCAAGACGGACACATACATCACTGACAACGGGGACGGCACCTACCGTGTCCAGTACACACCCTTTGAGGACGGTAAGACTCTTGTGACTGTGTGCCACTTCCATCTTTCTCTCCCTTGTAGCTTTCTCTCCTTCCCTGTGGTCAACGTTAACCAAAGGTCTCACTGAAGGACCTAGAGATTTCTAGAAAGAACACTCCACTAGGCATTTGTAGCTCCTCCAGCGCAATTCTATGGTCAATGCTTGGCAGATGTTGACCATAAAGTTGCACAGGAGGACCTAGAGATTCCTAGAGAGGTGTTCTCTCAGGTAAAAACATAGTGTTTTTGTTATTTGTGGTTTTTCCACATTCACGGGGGTTCCGGTGCCCCTAACCCCATTGAATGTGGAGGGACCGGACAAGTTTATAAGCAATAAATAAGTGACTAAAACCCAACTTCTTTGTGTCTGTCTCCTGTCCTAGGCATGCATCTGGTGGAAGTGACGTACGATGATGTGCCTGTGCCCAAGAGCCCCTTCCGGGTGGGTGTCACAGAAGGGTGCGACCCCAGCCGCGTCCGTGCTTATGGCCCAGGACTCGAGGGAGGGCTGGTGAACAAATCGAACCGCTTCACTGTGGAAACCAGGTAGCCCACCTCTTCTTTCTCCTAGGCCTAAACTAGACTCAGGGACAGCAATTCAGATAAGACTTTCAGTTGCTCCAGCAGCCAGTTTTGAGCTCCTGGATACTGACAGAAGACACAAATAATCTGGTTATGTGCTGATAAGAGAAGTTTAGCATTTTTACATTAAAACAAGCTACATGCTCTCAAAAAAATAGGAATGCCACTACATTTGATTGTCCTGATGCATAACCTGTACTCAGGACAAGAGACGACTGTCAGAACTGAATACAGAGAAACAAAATGGTTTCCAGTTGGCAAAGGGGTCAGACAAGGCTGCAGTCAATCACCCTATTTGTTCAACCTGTATTCACAAAATATTGTAGGCAGAGCAGGTTTGGACTCAGAGTTAGGAAGAATAAAGATAGGAAAAAGGAACATTAACAATGCAAGACACAGCATGTAGGAAGAAAGTTAATTAATTTGAGATGTGGTGCTGGAGAAGACAGCTGAGGATAACATGGATGGCCAAGAAGACAAACAAATGGCTCCTTAACAGATCAAGCCTGAACTTTCCCTGAAAGCCAAGATGGTTAAATTGAAGCTGTTATACTTTGGCTACATCACGAGAAAAAATGAATCGACAGAAAAGGCAATGATGCTAGGAAAGGTGGAAGGAAATAGAAAAGGCGAAAGAGAGCATGCAGATGGTTAGACTCAATCAGAGATATGATGGCCATGAGTTTGCAGGACCTAAGCAGAACAGTGGAGGACAGAATCTTGGAGACGTCTCATCCACAGGGTCACCATGAGTCTAGGTCAACTCAAGGGCGGTTAACAATAGCAACAACAAACATATTCCGTAGACACTTTGTTTTAGTATGATAATGTGTGGTTTTCTTAAATTATTGCACTTCTGAATGGCATGGATGCTGCGAATTTTTGGCTCCTGCAGTAAATGACAGGGTAAGGGCTGTCTTTGAAAATGACATTTTGGGGTTTCTTTATCCACAGGGGAGCAGGGACTGGTGGTCTTGGCCTGGCGATCGAAGGACCATCTGAAGCCAAAATGTCATGCAAGGATAACAAAGATGGCAGCTGCAGTGTGGAGTACATCCCTTTCACGCCCGGAGACTATGACGTCAATATCACCTTTGGGGGACGCCCCATCCCTGGTAGGTGGAGAAGCTGGCCCGAGTTCTGCCTGTTCCAAGAGAAGAAGATGGCAAAGTTTTATCAGGTCTTTGGATCTGTAGAGAAATTTGTCCAGCAGTTATTCCTGTACTTGGTGCCATATTTGGATTCCCCCCCCTCCCCATCTCTGCTGTGTAGTAGTGGAAGGGGAGATAGATCTTCCCATTCAGAGCTCTGGATTGTATGAAGAAGAACTGGGATGTCATGTCTGATCTCAGAAGCTGGAAGTGTTCCTTTTTTGAACAATTGTCCCCAGAATCCCCAAGCCAGCATTTGGGGATTCTGGGAGCATTTTTCCCAAAAAAGGGAAACATTTCCATGCTTCAGTGGCAATCAAGCAACAAAGAGGTGCATGCAGCCCAATCCAGAGAAGTCTTGGATATCTCATAGGCAGGGACACTAACACAGCCATCTTTTCTTCTGCTTCAGGGAGCCCTTTCCGCGTTCCTGTCAAGGATGTGGTGGATCCCAGCAAGGTCAAGTGTTCAGGCCCCGGACTGGGGGCCGGTGTAAGAGCCCGCGTCCCCCAGACCTTCACTGTGGACTGCAGCAAGGCTGGCTTGGCCCCCCTGGAGGTGAAGGTCTTGGGACCCACAGGTATAAATCTCTGGAGAGTGGGGAAGGCAAACACCTCCGTTGTGGATTCTTGATTACTTTTTTTTGGTTATTCTGGGACTTCATGAGACAGGGACCCATTATCACAGTTCTTTATTTAAAGAAGCCACAAGGTTGTGAGGTCAATCCTGCAGAGCTTCAGGGTCCACTCAGCCTTCCATCCTTTCATAGGTTGCTAAAATGAGTAGCCAGCTTGTTGGGGTTAATTGGTTTACAGATTGTAAACCACTTAAGGAGTGCTTAAGTGCACTGATAAGTGGTATGGAAATGTACTTGCTATTGCTATTGCTGTTTATCTTATGGGAAGTTCATGGTAGCTTAGAAATTCCTGGGTTCATTCCAGCTCTGCGTATTTGCAGACAAAATTTTATTTATTTATTGGGCCAATTGGAATGTTAATAGCAGATTAAAATGCTTAGGTTTTGGAACCAGGCTGATTATTAATATTAAGACAGATAACCTATGATTAAGATTTGTCTCATCTTTATAAATGCACTGAATTTCCAAACTTGTGGTGTTTTGAATCCAATCTTAAATTTTCAGTGTATGGTGGGACCTCAGTATCCCCTGGGATTTGGTTCCAGGATCCCCCATCCATTCTGATGGTCTTTAGCTTGTGCCCTTTGCTTCTGCTGACTTTGGGTCCCTTCGTTTGGGATCTGGTAAATTTTGGTCCATTTGGTTTGATTCTGATGAATTTGGGCCCCTTCCTTTTGGTTCTAGTAGCTTTGGGTTCATTTGCTTTGGTTCTGATGGCTTTTGTTTCTGATGATTTTGGGTCACTTCTTTTTGTTTCTGGTGACTTTGGGTCCCTTCCTTTTGATTCTGATAAGTTTTATTGCACTCCCTTTGTTTCTGATGACTTTGGGTCTTTTTCTTTGGAGTCTGATGACTTTTGGTCCATTCGTTTTGGTTCTGATAACTTTGAGCCCCTTCCTTTGTGTTCTCATGCCTTTTGGTTCCTTCATTCCCACTTGCCTAGGGGTTGCTGAGCCAGTGGAGGTCCGCGATAATGGTGACGGCACTCACATGGTGAACTACACACCAGCCACGGACGGCCCGTACACTGTCTCCGTCAAGTACGCCGGGCAAGAAGTGCCCCGCAGGTGAGAAAACTGAGGATGGCCATGATTTTGGGCAATGTGGGATGAGCATGGTGGGCAGATCTCTCCTTTTTGTAATTTTGGACTGTGAGTCTCTCAGGAAGTTGGAACAGAGCTGGATTGTGCTAAAAAGAGGGGCTTACTCCTCCCCTTGATGGCAACTGTGCCTTTGTTCAGCTGCGCCTGTCTGTCTTGCATGTCTGCCCCTCACGCGCCCCACTGAGACTGAAGAGAAGTATGCGCCTGGCAGATGTCTGGCCCGCCAGGAATCTGGGCAGCTTTCCCCCCCTGTCTCTCAGCCTCCGTTGTCCAATGACGGTGGCTCTGTTTTTAGCTTGGCCCAAAGCCCTGCCTTCTTGGCCGGCCATGGGCGAATTGTCCTGGGGACCTAGTTAGGTTGTTGCCAAGGCCTAGAAGGTTCTGTGTGGACAGAACAGGCACATTTCCTGCCCTGTGTTAGGACAGACGGATGCCAGCAGGCATCTCCCTCTGAAAAGATGAAGCAGCTGCACATGGAGCCTGTCAGGCTGTTGGTCCTTCTTGTCCAAAATGGCTTCCAGTGCTCCTGTCAGAAGGGCTTTCCCATCGTACCCACTGTCTCCTGTTAAGGCTGGTGTCTGGAACTCATTGGAGACCAGCAGTTGGAAAAGTTACCCCTCAGGCCACTGACTGTGTTGGTTGGGGGTTTGAGGAACTGGTGTTATACCACAATTTCCAGAATCCCCACCCAACATGGTCAGCAACCAAAACAGTCACATTTCCAAATCTACAGACAGTTTAATCATTTTCTTTGTGTTTTGTAAGATGTTCCCATTTTTGGGAAACAAGTGCGATATAAATAAAGTGATTGAGTGATTGATTGACTGCTTTGCAAGCTCTAGTGTTGACAATGTTGAGCAACTGCCTGGTTTGTTATAGGGCAGCTTGTATGGTCCATCTCAGAGTTTGTGAAAAATTACTTGTCTGGGAATACCACAGATTCAGGGAGTTGTAGCCTGGAATCCTTTCTCAGGAAAGAAAAGAGATTCCACCTAAAAACATTAGGAAAAGCCTTCTGACTGTAAGAGATGTTCAACACTAGACAATGCTGCCTTGGAAGATGGTGGAGTTTCTTTCTTTGGAGGTTTTTAAGCAGAGGCTGGATGGCCATCAGTCACAGGGAGGGTTTTGATGGTGTCTTCCTGCATGGCAGAAGGGGGTTGGATGGCCCTTGGGACTCTTCCAACTCTATGATTCAGCATGGCCAACTTTCCAGATGGATTGGAGGCCATGCTGGTTGGGAATTCTGGAAGTTGCAATACAATCCACCAAGGAGATGACCTTTTGGGAAGCCATTCTTCTCCCAGAAGTTGGAAAAAGTATTTTTGGAGTCTCCTTTTTTGGACTCTTCTTTGGTGGAATCTCCTTTTTTGGATGTTTTTAAGCAGAAACTGAATGGCCATCTGTTGGGAGGGCTTTGATTGTGTCTTCCTCATGGCAGAATGGGGTTGCATTGGGGTCTCTATCAAATCTAGGATTCTACGAAAGGAATCTGAATTGCCCCTCTCTGACCATTTCCTTCCCGTCCCTTCTTTCAGTCCATTTAAGATCAAAGTCCTTCCAGCCCATGACGCCAGCAAAGTGCGAGCCAGCGGGCCCGGCCTCAATGCTTCTGGCATTCCTGCCAGCCTTCCCGTTGAGTTCACCATCGATGCCCGTGATGCCGGGGAGGGCTTGCTCACTGTGCAGATCCTGGTGAGTGTCAGAAATTGGAGCTGGCATACCTGGGCAGGTGAGGTAAGGTCTCCCTGCTTTGCTAGCAATGGGAGCAGCTCTCACTTGACTGTGGGCTGGGGCCAAGTGAAATGTGGGCATGTGTGAGATTGTAGCGCATAGAATACGTTCTGATTGTGTTCGATTTTGGAAGCTGAGCCAGGCCAGGTCTGGTTAGTACGTGAATGGAAGACCACCAGGAAGAATAGCAGGGATATCCAGTTAGAGTTAGTAAAAAGTTGGTAAAAAGAAAGCCCTGGCAGCCCAAGTTGACAATACTGGTCTAAATGGAACTCTCTAGGACATAGAACCAGACTCTGGTTTCAATGCCATAGCTTAGTCTGGATGACAGATCATGGTCAGAATGCCTCTCTTTTGCCACCAAACAGTTACAAGTACAGTATACAGGGGAATAGAGGGAAGATCTTAAGAAGCATTTGGATAAGACTTGGTTGTTGTTGTTGTGTGCCTTCAAATTCTTGCCCACTTATAGTGGCTTAAGGCAAACCTGTCACAGGTTTTTCTTGGCAAGATTAATCCTTGGATGGGAGACCATAATAATACTTTGGACTTCAAGGTGGACCTCAGAGAGAATTCTACCTGAAACAAGCAAGACAGTCAGATCTAATGCCCCCTTTTGCTCGTAGTCCATGGAGCAGAGAGATTTGTGGTAGATTTGTTCAGTCAGGAAGAAGGAATTGCACTTTGGATGTGCTCAGAGGCATTTTTTACTTATTCTTTCATATGAGAGCTAGCCCAAGGGAGGACTCTAGGGCAGGATCTGCACATGTCCTTGAAGCACAACAGACCAGTCACTCTGGCCTTCAGGAGATATGGCTTCAGATACAATGAGATGCACACTTTCCCTTGCACAACAACACACTACTGACAATGGTGCCCCTGTCCCCTGGTTTTTGTCTCCTCAGGATCCAGAAGGCAAACCCAAGAAAGCCAATATTCGGGACAATGGAGATGGGACCTACACTGTGTCCTACGTTCCAGATATGACAGGACGCTACACCATCACCATCAAGTATGGCGGTGACGAAATCCCCTACTCGCCCTTCCGCATCCATGCGTTGCCCGCTGGGGATGCCAGCAAGTGCCTTGTCACAGGTTGGTGGTGTCCAGGTCTCCATTCTTCCACTTCTTCATTCCTCACCCAACTAGTATCAGAGTAATTTGCAGCACTTCTCTGTACTTTTCTGTTGCTTCCCATTATTTCTTTGGAAGGAAAACCCCCTAAGATTGATCAGAGAATTGCATAAAAGAGGGGGTGGGACTTGTAGCCCATGGGCGACATCTGGCCCCCAGGGCCCTCATTTTGGAGTTTGCAAGGAGTGCCTGTGTGACTTGGGAGGCATAGGAGGATAACCCTTGCCTTCCTTCTCTGGTAGAGAACCTGAAAAATCCCAGTCAAAATGCCTCTCAAAATGCCCTTTGTTACATTTGAAAGTGATTGGGTCCGTTATTAGCAAGGGCATTAAAGAGTAAAACTCTTACTCATGACAATATATTCTGAAATGTAGTTTGGCTCCATCCCTACAATGGTAATGGTGATGGTGATGATGATGAGGAGGAGGAGGAAGAGGAGGAGGAGGAGAAGAAGATAAAGGGAGGGGGAGTTGTTGTTTACATCCTGCCTATCTTGGGACTCAAGATGGCTTACAGAAGTTAAAGTGGATACACATGAAAAGTTTCATTGTACAAAAGTTAAAAATATATAACAAAACTTTCAAGGTAATGGTGCAACTTATAACTCACTGCAGCTTCTCACTGCCTTTTTCTTTCTTTTTGTCTTGCAGTGTCCATCGGAGGCCATGGATTGGGTAAGTAACTTGCTTTAATGCTTTTTATAAGCCGCTCTGAGTTCTTTGTTTAGGGCAATGTATAGGGCTGTATATGTGGCATAGTTATTTGAGTGTTGAATTGTGACTCTGGAGACTGGGGCTCTTAGCTTTAGGGGAAAGGAATGGCAAACCTCTTCTAAACAAATCCTGCCAAGAAAACCCTGTGATAGGGTCACCATAAATCAGAAATGACATCAAGCCACACAACAGCATAAATATTTAAATAAAGAAATAAGTATAAGAATAAGCACCTGTGGGATGCCCAGGGTTGGCCTTTGTGGGGGCCCTTGGAGAGCTGCATGCGTCCCACCCTCTGGCTTGAAATATAGTTAATTTTTATGACAACAACAAATATGTCGAGAGATCTTGTAGCACCTTTGAGACTAACTGAAATAAAGAAGTTGGCAGCATGCGCTTTCGTATGCATCTGAGGAAGTAGACTGAAGTCTACGAAAGCTCAAAGGTGCTACAAGATCTCTCGACATACTGATTCTACAGACTAACAAGGCTATATATTTAAATTCAACAACAGATATGGTTTCTTTCCCTTGGCCCTGTCTGTCTGTGGGTTTGGAGTTCCTTTCTCAGGGCCCAATCCACTGACTCAGAGACTGTGGCTTTTTATCCCTGTCTAGTGGCTGCACACTTCAACACGGCTGATATAGACAAAATCCACCACCTTTATTAAGACCATTCCCAAACAACAAAAATGTGTCAGCTTTTGAAACTTTTCTGTTTCTTCCCCATCCCTTCATTTTTGTCAACTTCCAGCCTGACATAGTTTTGTGTATTTGAGGCCCCAAATCAATCCTTTGAGCTAACCCTCCCTCTGTGGCCATGATGAGGCCATTTTGTCTTGGATGGGTTCTCCTTCAGTTGCCTGACAATGGATGCCTCTTTTCCCCCTTCATCTGCAGGGACTTGCCTGGGTCCCACCATCCAGATTGGAGAAGAGACAGTGATCACGGTAGATGCCAAGGCCGCTGGGAAAGGCAAGGTGACCTGCAAGGTTTCTACACCGGACGGAGCCGAACTGGACGTTGACGTGGTGGAGAACCATGATGGCACCTTCGACATCTATTACACTGCCCCAGAGCCGGGGAAATACATCATCACCATCCGGTTTGGGGGTGAACAGATCCCCAACAGCCCCTTCCATGTTGTGGTGAGTCAAGGGTGTGTGTGTGTGTGTGTGGTGTATGTGTGTGTTGTCTGCCTTCAGGTCATTTTCAGCTTATGGCAGCTCTAAGGAGAAGTCTTATCATGGGGTTTTCTTGGTAAGATTTGTTCAGAGGAGGTTTGCCATTGCCTTTCCCTGAGGCTGAGAGGATCCCAGGATCTCCCAGTGGGTTTCATGGCTGAGCTGGGAATTGAACCCTTGTCTCCAAAGTCATAGTCCAACACACAAACCACTATGCCATGTAGACTGCTAAAAAGATAAACAAATAGGACCTAGAGCAAATCAGGTTTGAACTCTCCCTAGAAGCCAAGATGGCTAAACTTTGTGGCCCATGTTGTACTTAGGTCACATCATGAGAAAACGTGACTCCCTAGAAGAGATGATAATGTTTGCTAAGGTAGAAGGCAGCAGGAAAAGAGGAAGACTGCATTACAGAGGGATAGATTCAGGTTGCGCTATGCAGTGCAGAAATAATGCAATTTGACACCCCTTTAACTGCCATGGCTCAATGCTGTGTAATCCTGGGATTTGTAGTTTGCAGTGGCAGTTTGCTAACAGAGAAGGCTAAATATCTCACAAAATTACAAATCCTAGTATTCCATAGCATTGAGCCATGGCAGTTAAAGAGGTGCCAAACTGCATTAGTTCTGCACTGCAGATGTAGCATGGGTGGAAATTTATATATTCCCACTACAGTACTCAAAGATTTTAGCTGTTTCCTTAAAACAACAGCAGAAAAAAAAAAAAAAAAAGGGGGGGGGGGGGGGGGCAGTCAGCGTAATCCTCCCAGGTAAAGAGATGTTGAACTGCTGAGCTGCAAAATATCTTTGGTTGCATTGATTTCTTTAGGCTGCTGTATGACACACAACTCCAGGAAGGAAATGGAAAATGCCTCATTCTCAGCTGTATAAGAAAATGGAGGCAGTGAATCACAGTATTGGGATAGTTCTTCTAGTCATCCTTGGCTGACTGTTGCACTTGGCAATTTTCAAAGGGGCAGCTGTGTTCATCTGCTTTGGTTAAAAAAGAAGAAAAAAGTTCCATGAGCTCCCCCTTTTCTTTTCTTTTTTTAACCATCTAGTTTAGGTGCATTGACACTATAGAAATAATGCAGTTTGACATCCTTTTTAACTTCCATGCTGCATCCTACAGAATCCTGACATTTGTAGTTTTATGAGGCACCAGCACTCTTTGGCAGAGAAGGCTAAAGACCTTGCAAAATTACAAATCCCAGGATCCTATAGGATGGAGCTACAGCACTTCAAGTGATGTCAAACCACATTGTTTTTACAGTGTAGATACCCTTAGTTTCCCCAGTTCCATTTAGAGCTCCTCCAGATGGCCCAGTAGTTCTGGCGTTCTGTTTCAGGATTTCATACCTTTAAGTTGTTTCTACCTCTACATCCAGTCCTGCACTAAATATACTCCAGGGTTTTGGTCTTGGTTTGTTGCTCCTTCTAGTAGAATTTAGTGTCTTTGTAACTGCCTTTTTCTCCTAGTTTGAGATGTGATTAAGATGTGGTGTGGTTTCCCTTTGTCCTTTCCATGAACTGAACATCTTACTCCCATCCTCCTTCCCCTGTATCCCTGTCTTGCCTATTATTATTAAATAATAATAATGATAATAATTACAATGTTCTTGTGGTCATAAATGCTAAAGTGGTATAACACTTTAGCACTATGGCTATAAAATACAATTTGCCCTCTATCCTTGGGTAATACAGATTCAGTCATCCTTTGTTTGAAAATATATATACATTTTTAAAAATTCAAAAAAGCGAAGCTTGATTCTGCAATTATATATAAGGGGCATCATTTTACTACATTAAAAAAGACAACTTTTTTTATTTGTCCTTTTATATAAGAGACACTAGTTTACCATGGGCCTAAATACCCTATAGCAGTGGTTCACAACCTGTGGGTTGCACCCCCTTTGGGGTCGAATGGCCCTTTCACAGGGGTCACCTAAGACCATCAGAAAACACCTATTTCTTGTGGTCTTAGGAACTGAGACACCACAATTTTATGGTTGGGAGTCTTCACAACATGAGGAACTGTATTAAAGGGTTGTGGCATTAGGGAGCTTGAGAACCACTGCCCTAGAGGCACCAGATCCCATCTGACCTTGGAAGCTAAGCAGGGTCAGTCCTGGTTAGTACTTGGATGGAAAACCACCCACGAATACCAGCTGCTGTAGGCTATGTTTCAGAGGAAGGAACTGGCAAAACCACCTCTGAGGATTCCTTGCCTGAGAAAACCCTATGAATTTCATAGGGTTTTGAAATTCATAGGGTCACCATAAATTGACAGATGACTTGAAGGCACATACACACACATTTTACTATGCCATTTTATTTAATGGGACTTGAAGTTTGGTGTCCATGGGGTGTCCTGGAACCAAGCCCCCCTTAGCTTGTTAAAACCAACCAAGAGCAGAGAAGAGTGGTCTGGTGGTCCCACACTGACCTTTCCCTTGCTTCCCACCAGGCCTGTGAGAGCATCCCCCACATCGAGGAGCCCTGTGAGTCGTCCGTGCCGCTCCAACAGCCTTTCCCGGCGCCCCACGCTGGTGGCTACCCCCTTCACTGGGTACCAGGAGCCGGTTCTTGCCTCTCAGCTCCTGTCTGCTCTGGCTGCCTCTTTCTCTTCCTCCTGAATCTTTCAGTCTTGGCCCAATGTCCATAAGATGGAGGTCCAAGATGTCATAGGTTCTCCATTCTGTAGGCATTGGCCTAGAGCCTCTGGTCCTAAGCTCTTATCCCCATGGAAGATGGTGCCACCGTGGGCCCAGCCTGAAGGTGTAATACCATCCTCAAACTGTACCTGTGAAGGTGGGCATTCTTTGGGGATCTTTATGCACCCCTTCAGACTTCTTGGGAGCTCTGTCAGTGCAGTCTAGAGGCTTTCTCTTTGGGAGACGTCTCCAGATGACAAACACACTGCTTTGGACCTGGTTGTGGATTCTTCTGGGAATTGGGGCTGCTTTGTGGAGAACCTTCACAGGACCCCAATTTTCAGGGAGCCCTAAGAGTTAAGGAACTGGATTAACTTAGTGCAGATGTAGACTCTAAAGAGCCTTTGCATTCGCTGTGCATACAACCACACAAAGCAGAAGAGAGGATCATTCCAACATGGCAGTTCATTTGCCATCCCATATTCCTTTGTGTTTATTATTATTATATTTAGTTATATCCCACTTCTCCCCCAAAAATTGGGATACAGAGCAGTTTCACCCACCCACAGTTGCATTCTGCCCTCTTCTTTGGGTTGCATTTCTCTCTTAATCTCCTCCTTTCTTGCAGCTCTGTCTTTTCCAGTCTGCATGGCCCTTGGACACTTTTCAGGGCAGAATACTCCTCCATTTCCACTTGCCTTGCCCTCAGTGCTTTTGTTTTCTCTCTTGCTTGTCTGTACTTAGTGCTCTCTCTCTTTTCTCCCTGTCTGTTTCCTCTTCAAACCCCCCCCCCATCCCTTCCTCTCCTCACCAGGCTACGGATGAGCCGGTCGCCCCTCCGGAGAGCGTGGATTCCATGCTGCGCCCCTTCAACCTGGTCATCCCCTTCGCCGTGCAGAAGGGGGAGATCACAGGTAAAGCGTCCGTCTTCCCTAACAGGGGCACAGAGAGGGGCAGGGAGGAGAAGCAAATTAGCCTGTGAACAGCCTGTGGGGAAGTATTGTGTGGATAATAATAACTGAACGAATATTCAAACATATTTGGAAAATGATTGAAAAAATAGGTTTCAGAGGCCCTGAGCAGACAGGGTAGGATAACACCAGCTGAGTCCATGCTATCCTGACCCATGTTCACCTGGGTTAGTCTCTGGGTCTGCATGGGGACAGGTAGGTGTTCACACACCTGTCTCCACACTGACCCAAGACTTGGGACAGAAGGTGGAAATACAGGACATGTTTGGGAAAAGGAGGATTCCTGGTCACCCTGCACCCAATTCCAAATTTCTTCCCCATTGTGAAGGAGAAAGTGGAGGGGTGTCCCTGTCTGTTCTGTGGCCTAACCAAGACCCAGCCACTTTTACGTTTGGCTCATCCTATGATCTCTTGTAAACTCCAGTTGCTGCAGCCCTTCCTTAGAAAATGGTTCCCTACTGTGATGTCAGCATGCATCATCTAGTGTGAATGTAGGGGAAGAAGAGGCTAGTTCCCCCAACACAGCTTTGACCATTCCGGGTTTCTTCCCCTCTCTTTTCTCCCTCCAGGTGAGGTGAGAATGCCTTCTGGCAAGACTGCCCGGCCTCATATCACCGACAATAAGGATGGCACCGTGACAGTGAAATACAGCCCCGTAGAGAAGGGGCTGCACGAGATGGATATCAAATACGACGGGAACCACATTCCAGGTGGGTGCAGGAGGAGGAGGAGGAGGAGGAGGAGCAGTGACCTCATCTGTAAGTCAAGGGCAGGTTTGGGGGCCAAAATTATGGATTTTGATATGACCAGTGGATAAGTCGAGGATACAACTTAGAGGCATGGAACAGCAGTGGTTCTCAACCTTCCTAATGCTGCGACCCTTTATTACAGTTCCTCATGTTGTGGTGACCCCCAACCATAAAATTACGGTGTCTCGGTCCCTAAGACTATTGGAAATATGTGTTTTCCAATGGTTTTGGGCAACCCCTGTGAAATGGGGTGATTCCTTTTTAAAGGCAGTTAAGTGTAATACTTACATTGACCCATGGATAAGTCAGCTCAGGTTTTTTGGGTCAGTATTTGGACTCAGATTTCTAGAGTTATACATGAGTATATACAGTGAATATTTTATTAAACATTTCATCAACAACCATTGTGATGTATTGGTTTGAGTGAGGATTAGGACTTCAAGAGATCAGGATTTGAATCCTTGCCCAGCCATGGGAACCCCTGACCCTGGGGAAGTCACACTCTCTCAGCCTCAGAGGAAGGCAATGGAAGACCTGTTCCAGAGAAATCTTGCCTAGGAATCCCTGTGATAGGATTGCTTTGGGAGTTGTGACTTGGAGCCTTGAAATCACTTAAAGGCACACAATTAGAATAGAAACCATTTCAAGTAGATTGTCAAGGCCTCTTGGAGGAAAGTGGCCATCTTCTTGGGGACTTGTGAAACCTTTGGCTGATCATTACTTGTTGTCTTTCCTTTCTTCTCCATCAAGGGAGCCCACTTCAGTTCTACGTGGATGCCATCAATGCCCGCCATGTGAGCGCTTATGGACCGGGGCTCAGCCATGGCATGGTCAACAAACCAGCAACCTTCACCATTGTCACCAAGGATGCGGGAGAAGGTGGGCATGGAGGGGCACAGAAGGTCCATAACCTGGTTATATTCAGAATCTGAATATTACCAAGCAGGGAAATATCTTACTGCCAGTTATGTAAATACCACTGGGCTAAGATGGATCTGTGAGAAAGGGCAGTTTGATAAGTTCATGGCTAGAGTCATGAGAAGTAGGTGTTGTGAGTGGGTTTTGATAGTTAGCCTGTCACTTAGGGCTCATCTACACAGGCCAAACAAAGTGGTCTCATCCTGTCTTCATGGCAATCAGTCTTCATGATGCAGAACCAAATCCCTGATTTGAGTGCAAGCTGCATTCATGATGTAAGGCAATTTCTGCACCAAATCCACCCGATCTCTTCATTAAACAAGTTTAAAATATAATGGGCTCTTGGTACCATTGAGGTTTGGTTTCAGGACCCACCATGGATACAAACATTGGTGGATGCTCAAGTCCCATTAAATACAATGATATAGTAAAATGATGTCCCATATCAGGTGGATTTGGTGCAGAACTTGCCTAACATCATGAATCATGAGGGAGCAACTTGCACCAGCAGTGGCAGTACTGGGCAGTAGCAGGGGTGCATGGTTAGAATACTCCGGGAGCAGTCCTGAATATTCCAGCCAGGGTAAAAAAGCCCTTTGTCAGGCCATCGTGAAGCTACAGAATGTTTGCATACATTCCAGCTGCTCAGGTGAAGGGAATCTGCAGAAGAACGCGGACAAAGATGATGCAGACCAGGGAAGGGAATGAGCTTGGGTGGGAGGGGACTCCTAGGGTGCCTCTACGCTGTAGAAATAATGCATTTTAAACATTACTTTAAGTGCTGCCACTCTATCCTATGGAATCTTAGGACTTGTAGTTTTACCAGGTCTTTAGCCTTCTCTGCCAAAGACTGCTACAAATCCTAGGACTCTGTAGGATGGTGCCATCAGGACACTTAAAGTGGTATCAAACTGCGTTATTTCTACACCTCTGGATCTAGAGTGGTGAATCTTTTTAGCTTAGAAGCTAAACTCGCATTTCAGGCAAGTTTTCAAGGACCTCATTCAAGTGGTGAGTGGAAATAATGGCGAAAAGAGGGTGGGATGAAAATTAGATTTTGGCAGAAAGCTCTTTCTGCCCATAATTAATCCTTAGGAGAAGTATTTCAATCTTCTAGGAAACATTGCAAAGCAATGGGAAGGCCCAGAAAGACTCATTGGGTGCCCAGGAGAGCCAGATTGATCCTTAGGGCCTGAGCTTCCCCATCCTTTCTCCAGATGGTGGGAGATGGAGGTGAAATGAGGTGAAAACCCTATTTAGAGGTTGATAGGAAGCAGAGAATTCTGTGGGTGTAACTGGGTTGGTGAGATAGGAGCTCCTAGGTTGAAGATCAGCTAGAATTTATGATTCTGTGGTTACCAGGAGAAAGGGAAGAAGATTGACCAGGCTTCATGACCCCTCTTCTTTTCATTTTCCTAGGAGGCCTGTCCTTGGCTGTGGAGGGTCCATCCAAGGCTGAGATCACCTGTAAGGACAACAAAGATGGCACATGCACCGTCTCTTACCTGCCCACGGCTCCTGGGGATTACAACATCATTGTGCGCTTTGATGACAAACACATCCCTGGCAGCCCCTTCACCGCCAAGATCACAGGTGAGCTTTTCTGCCTCCCACCCTCCAAAATCATGCTGCCCCTCCCCACAAGTGGCTTTCTAGAACACTTGCATCTCCACCATCCCAATTTCCACCCTCCCTGAACTCTCAACCTGTATTGAAACATACCCAATGGGTACTCTCCCCACACACCTGGCTGACTGACTTCTTCAAACTCCACAACTGACCTTTCATCCAATGCTTAGGTGATGATTCCATGCGCACATCCCAGCTCAACGTGGGCACCTCCACTGATGTGTCTCTGAAAATCACCGAGAGTGACCTGAGCCTCCTGACAGCCAGCATCCGGGCACCATCTGGGAATGAAGAGCCATGCTTGCTCAAGCGACTGCCAAACCGGCATATCGGTAAGTAGAATGAGGGTTGGGGGCTCCCCATAAACAAGTGACAGGAGACCAGTGAAAATCCCTGGGCCCAGAAGTTGTTACAAAGAGAAATTTGCATTATGATCATAGAAGTCATGCTATAGTGGGGTGGGCCAAAGGCAGCCTTGAGGCCATATCTAGCTCAAAGGCTGATTTTGTGGCCCTCACCCCCTTCAGGCTTCCCCTTTTCTTGTCGCCCCCCAACACAAAAGAGGGTCAGTTGCAGTGATGCATTCAAGCCTTTTATTCCAAGTCTCAAGTTGTGTCTCCAAGTCCTTGCCATCAAAAAAGAGGGAGATGCCTGTACTTGTCAAGTGGCTTTGTCCCATCCTGGTTACTTTTAAACCTCCAGTGATGTGGCGGCCCTGGTCCAGGTTATTTATGTACACAAGAACAGATATATCTACTTCAGACTTAACCAGGCTATCCATAATACATCTAGGCTAGTATTTTGTGCTCTGAGTTGCAGTGGCTTCTCTCCAGGGATTTAGGCAGGATTCCTCCCTTGCCCAAACAGTAGATACTTGCCTCCTTCAATTTTTTGGAGATCTCTGCTATTATTCCTTGGTGGTCTCCTTTTCAAGTACTAACTAGGCTGTTTCATTTCCAAAATGAAATCAGATGTGTTCAGGGTCGGTGGAGGTCTGTAGCTTGGTCAGAGGATGCTCTGGCAGACTGTGCCAACTCTCTCGTTGCCATTCTTAGCCTGTTGCATTGACCCTCTATATCTGTCCTTTGCTCCCCCAGGGATCTCCTTCACCCCCAAGGAGGTGGGAGAGCATGTGGTCAGCGTGAAGAAGGCCGGCAAACATGTCACCAACAGCCCCTTCAAGATCATGGTGGGACAGTCAGAGATTGGTGATGCCAGCAAGGTCAAGGTATCTGGCAAGGGACTTGTAGAAGGACACACTTTTGAGGTGTCTGAATTTATCGTCGACACGCGCACTGCAGGTGAGTCCAGAGGAGTGGAATGAGTGGATGCTTAATTTTTATTGCTGTTTTTCTGTGGTTGATGTTTTTGATTGGTTTTAATGTTATGATAGTTTAATTGCTTTTTAACTACAGTCAGCCCTCTGTATCTACAGATTTTGCACCCATGGATTCAACATCCAAGGCTTAAAAATAACCTCACCCCCTCCCATTCCAAAAAGCAAACCTTGATTTTGCCATTTTCTATAAGGGACACTATTTTAGTACGCAATTGTATTTAATTGGACTTCAGCATCCACAGATTTTGGTATCCATAGCCGTGGATGTTAAACTGTTGCAAGGCACCGTAGATCCCATACTTGGAAAATGGTGGGATGATGATGATGATGATGATGAATTGGCCAAGCTTACGGGGATGCGAAGCACTTATAACCAAAAACCCCACATCTGCCTTGTAGAACAAATCACACCAGTATTGCATGAAGGGCTAGAAAATCCCAAATCATATAAAATCATATAAAATATAAAATATATCTGGCTCACATCTTTCTGAGTTCTAGAACTCGAAAATACATTGAGTCCATGTTATCTGTTGGGGTTTGGTTCCAGGATCCCCTGTGGATAACAAACTCCGTGGGTGCTCAAGTCCCATTAAATATAATAGCATAGCAACGTGGTGTCCCTTATACAAACCAGAAAATCAAGACTTGCTATTTGGAATTTATACTTTTTTTGACTATTTTCAAATCATGGATACTACTACTACTACTAGTACTAAAGATGTACTAAAATACATCAAATTACAACAGAGTTTTTAAAAAAATCAAACCCTAGACCTGCCCTCCCCCCCCCATTCCCAGTACTAAAACAGAATTAAACAGTAATAGTATAAAAACATTAAAAACATAACGACATTAAACAAAAAAAAATAGGCAAAAGATAGGCGGTGAAGAATAGACAGATGAAGAGACAAATATCTCTGTATCTGGGGAGGGTAACTAAGTTGGAAAGGCCTGCCTTGAATCAGTGGATTAAAAATTGTGGATAAGGCAGACTGACTGTATTTCTTTGTTGTCAGCTCAGCAGGATTTCCCCCCAAAATGGAGACTGATGCTTAATTACTTCAGTTATTTTAGAGTTGTGGAGAGAAATGCTGATGCCTCATTCCTTCTGCTTGCTTTTCTTCCAGGCTATGGTGGTCTCGGCCTCTCCATCGAAGGTCCCAGCAAGGTGGACATTAACTGCGAGGACATGGAAGATGGTACTTGCAAAGTAACTTACTGCCCCACAGAGCCTGGGAACTATATTATCAACATTAAGTTTGCTGACAAGCATGTGCCAGGTGTGTGTATCTCCCATATGCAACGGAGCCTCTCCACTGTCTGCTTTTCAACTGTATATGTGACATTCAAGGTGCTAGTCTTTAGGTTTAAAGCTCTCCATCTCAAATTATCTTCAAGATCTGTGACCATGCCAACTTCTGGTTTGTTTTGCACATCCAAAGGGTGAATCAGAAATTGAAAGGAGAAGAGAGGCCAGACTCTCCTGATTTCCTTTTTCCTTTCATGCCAGAATAAGCAATAACATGAACAATGGGAAGGATGGGGCCGTGATGTCCAGTAATTGGAACTCACACTCCCCATGGAGGATAATGGTGATCTTTGAGCAATGGTTATCAAAGATTTGGTTTTGGAGAGAAAGAATTCCTTGTCTAAGAGAACAGTTGTTTTTGAAAGGAAAGTGAAGCCATTCACCTTAGGGATGCACACTGGCTCAAGTCTGTCCAATGGCTCAGGCCTCTGGGTAGGGAGAGAAGCATGCGGCTGCTGGAAGGAGGGTGTATCTATACTGTAGAAATAATGCAGTTTGACACTACTTTAAGTGCTCCATCCTATGGAAACCCTGGGATTTGTAGTTTTGCAGAGTCTTTAGCTTTTCTGCCAAAAGAGTGCTGGTGGTGCCTCAAAGAACTACAGATGCCAGGATTCTGTAGGATGAAGGCATGGCAGTTAAAGTGGCATCAACCTGCATTATTTGCAGATCATGCAAATAATCTACACATCTGAGAAAGTAGACTAAGCCTGTGAAAGCTTATGCTATATGTGACATCAAAGGCTTTCACAGCTGGCATCTATAGTTTTTTGTTGGTTTTTTTGGCTATGTGGCCATGTTATGGAAGAATTTGTTCTTGACATTTTGCCTGCATCTGTGGCTGCATCTGTGGCTGGCCCCAGATGCAGGCAAAACACCGGGAATAAATTTTTCCAGAACATGGCCACATAGCCTGAAAAACCCACAAAAAATTTATGCCACATGTTCTTTTGCTGAGTTTGTTTCAAAGGTTCTACAATATCCTTTTGCAAATCAGGCAGTGTTTGGGATATGACAGGGATCCTACTATAACTGCTGTGCTTTTTAATACTCCTCCAGGAAGCCCTTTCACTGTGAAGGTGACAGGTGAAGGACGCATGAAAGAGAGCATCACTCGCCGGCGTCAAGCACCATCCATTGCCACTATCGGCAGCACCTGTGACCTGAACCTCAAGATCCCAGGTAGGATGAGACATCTCAGATTGGGGTAATTGGGGGCCCAAGAGCCGAATGGCTGAGAACAGCTATTATGGACTTTCCCATTTCTTTCTCTTCTCCTGCCTCCCTAAATCTATCTCTTTTATCTGAACTAGAGCTGAAACAAACCTACATACATCTGTGTACACACACACACACACACACGGAGTCTGGAGACTGGGGTTTGAATTCCCATTTAACAACCAAAACCCAGTGGCTGACCTTGGGTGAGTCACACACTCTCAACCCCAGAAAACCCCATGATAGGTTCACCATAAGTTGGAAATGTCTTGAAGGCACACAACAAGCATATCTGAAGCAAGAACCAGCATGGTGGTAGTGGTTTGAGTGTTGGACTAAGACACTTGAGAGACCAAGATTCAAACCTCACTCAGCCATGGAAACCCACTGGGTGACCCTGGGCAAGTCCCACTCTCTCAGCGTCAGAGGAAGGCAAAGGCAAGCCATCCTGAACAAATTTTGCCAAGAAAATCTCATGATAAGTTTGCCTTTAGGCCTCCCTGAGTCATCGATTACTTGAAGGCACAGAATAACAACATCTGAAAAAATGGGTTTTGGATGTCTGTTTGGGATTTTTAATTGGTTTAAGGTTTATTGTTTCAGCAGTAGTCCAGACATCTTGAAGTACCTTGTAAATTCTTCCAATCCTTATTCTTAAGTGAGAGTTCCAGTATCCCCCGTTTGGTGGCAACGATGGTTGGCTTTGAGTCCATGGGGCTGGTGGGTCTTCAGTTGAGCTTGGAAAAGGTACTTCTTGGACTATGACTCCCAGACGCTTTCCCATTTCTAACCTGCCTCTCCTCCTCCTCCTCTTCCTCGCTTCTTCCTCCCTTTCCTCCATCATGGCCTCTGGCGCAGGAAATTGGTTCCAGATGGTCTCCGCCCAGGAGCGGCTGACGCGTACCTTTACGCGCAGCAGCCACACGTACACACGCACCGAGCGGACCGAGATCAGCAAGACGCGGGGCGGCGAGACCAAGCGCGAGGTGCGGGTGGAGGAGTCCACCCAAGTGGGCGGGGACCCCTTCCACAACGTCTTTGGCGACTTCCTGGGCCGCGAGAGCCTTGGCTCCTTCGGCAGCATCGCCCGGACCCAGGAGGGTGCGTGCGGGGGGCCTTGCGGGTGTGTGTGTGTGTATTTGTGCTTCACAATGGGTGAGGAGCATGGAGCACGCGTTGTGTGGGGTTGCATGAGCCTCACATGGGGAGTGTGCAGCTCTGTGGCTGTGGAGGTGCATCCCATTGGTGCAAGAGTAGGTGACTATGGGCACTTAGGGGGTCACATTCAGGGTTATCAGATATCATTGCTGCAAAGAAGGGCAAAGCACTGCAAAACATAGGACATTCAATACATTAGAAAATAAAAGCTAAAAACCCTAATAGAAATATAAATTCATTTCATATGGTTTATTTACAGGTATATTACATATACTGCATTTTATTATGTACTCAACCATATTTTTTCTGATGAATTTATCTTCATTAAAAGTGCTTTATTGGCTTGCAATATACATACTGACCAGTCAACCAAATATATGGTTTCCCAATTAACTCAGATAAAAGGTTGCTTGAAGGACAGTAGAGCTTTCCTATCCTTGATAAGAAAAGGTATCTTTGCATGTTGTGGCACCCTATCAAATGAAATGGCTGAATGCTATGAGATTTTTGGCAATTGGTGGTTTTGAATTTGATGGTATTTGAGGGTGGGGGGTGGAATGAGTATGTAAAATTCTGAACTCTTTAGTGAGTTGGTCAAATGCATTAAATGTGTGTGTGACTGTGCATTGATTTGGGTAGATCCCAGCTTCACACTTTGAATCTGAACATTTGCATGAATCTGAATATTCCTGCAAGTGGTCACAGGCAAGGGTGTGACTTGTGGGGAATGGAATAGGTGGGGAGATCCAAGTAGAAAGATGAGCAGAAAACGTCGCTCCAACCCCAATACTAAAATTCACCCTTCTACAGACAGTGGCATCCCCGGGCTTGGAGTCACCTGGTGTGGGAAGGGGGCTGCTGGCAAGGGGCTTTCTTGTGAGGAGGGAGCTGGGTGGACACGAAGCCAAGAGGAGGCTCACCCCTTCTCCCTTGCTGCCGTATGGCTTCCTCATATGGAAGGAGCCAGGTGGAGGTGAAGCCAAAAGAGGTGTGCTCACCCTTCTCTGCTGCATGGTTATTTCATGAGAAGGGAGCTGGGCAGCGGCGAAGCTGTAGGAATGCACTTGCTTCCTTCTCTGGGAGAGAGCCACAGCAGCAGAGAAGAAGGGGCAGGCGGTGGCAGCACCACCGCATCTCTCTGCAGCGGAAGAAGGGTCCGACCAGGTGTCACCTCTCTTCTGAAGTGTCACCCGGTGTAGTCCGCACCCCCCCCCCCCCCCAATTGATGCCACTGTCTCAGTATAAAGCCTGCAGCTGACACTAGCTGTTTACTTTTTAGACAATGTCCTGCATTCATGAGGACTACAAGCATACTTTTTTCCTTTCAGTAAGCAGAGCTACAGGCTTCCCTAGCTGCTTGGTGAAAACACTGGGTTGCTTTGATGCTGAGGCTGCTTGTGTGTTTGGAGGGTGGGTTAAAGTGCCATTTTGGAACTGGTGAAACTTTTGCAGGATCTTGCTCTGACTGTCCCATCTATATGTGTTCTCTCCTCTGGTTCAGGTGAGGCAGGGTTACAAGCCATGACTGCCCAGGTGACCAGTCCATCAGGGAAGATGGCAGAGGCGGAAATCATCGAGGGAGAGGACAGTGCCTACTCGGTGCGCTTTGTGCCACAGGAGATGGGCCCCCACACTGTCAACGTCAAATACCGTGGCCAGCATGTGCCTGGAAGCCCCTTCCAGTTTACGGTGGGGCCACTGGGAGAAGGGGGTGCCCACAAGGTGCGAGCTGGAGGCCCTGGCTTGGACAGAGGTGTGGCAGGAGTGCCAGGTAAGGGCACCAACACACCAACATTTCCCCCTAGAACATTTGGAAATCTGGATGTGTTTGAGTGTTAAATACCTGCAGTGCTGACTTGCCTTTTGTTTTACTTGTAATGACATACTCCAGATGGCTGTAACAGCTGCTTCCTTCAAAAAAATCTGGGGTTATTGGTTAAAGCAAGATTTTAGTGTATATGGATCTTCTTTCAGGGGAAAATCACATCCCTTGGAGTCATGGATTTTTGGGGATGAGTTGCCTCTGAAATTGGGGCTGGGAACTCTGGGGTCCACAAAAACAGCCTCAGGGGACACATGTAGCCCATGGGAATCCCACTCCTCAACTGTCCAGGATGGGAAGGTGCTTGGGTCAATGGGCAGCTTGTGAATCATTTCTTTGGGTGGGCCAGGATGGTATCCAGTGAATGGCCACTTTTGGGTTGGGTTAGAATGGGCAAGCGGCTGCTATTCTTACTCTGTTTCCACCAACTTTGCAGCTGAATTCAGCATATGGACTCGGGAAGCAGGTGCTGGGGGCCTCTCCATTGCAGTCGAGGGGCCGAGCAAGGCGGAGATTGCCTTTGAAGACAGGAAAGATGGCTCCTGCGGCGTCTCCTACATCGTCCAGGAACCAGGTAGGGTTATGGGTGGCAGTTGCAAAACCCTTGGATCTGTTTTAGATGATGATGTAGGTGCCCTTGGTGTCTAGTCTGCTCCCTTTATTTGGACCTCCTTGGGAGGCTTCCTTTCCAGCAGATTGTGACCATAACCCTGTCTCCCTTGCCCAGGTGACTATGAAGTGTCTATCAAATTCAACGATGAACACATCCCTGACAGCCCGTTTGTGGTTCCTGTGGCATCCCATTCGGACGATGCCCGACGCCTGACTGTCACAAGTCTCCAGGTACCACTTTGCCCAGTCTGGGAAGGAAAATAACATGCAAAAAGGAGTTATGGAGGAGTGTGGGAAGAAGGGAATGAAAAAGGAAGAGAAAGGTTGAGCACTTTTAAAGAGGATTTCTTTGTAAAAATATATTTTTTCTGGGAGCTGTTAGCTTCTTGTGGGCATCAGCCTGCCAGTGTTTTAGTTCTGCCTTATTTTCAGCTGCCAAATTTAGAAGAAGATTCAGGTAGAAATGACACCCCAAAATGCAGTTCAAACTACATGCTGTGCTACTTGTGTGTCTTTGGCTTGGATCCTGTTGGTTAGTGCTACTAAAGTAAACCCACCGATTCAAAGGTTGAATGGTAAATCCCACTGATTCAATAGGCCTGCTCTAGTTGGGACCGCCAACAGCATGGAGGCCAGTGTTTCCTAGATAGCTGCAGAATTTGGAAAAGCTCCTGTGAGTGGTGATACAGCAATGACAATTCCCAGAATCCCCTAGCCAGCATGAATCGAACTGGGATTTGTCTGTGGGAGCTATCATCCAAAAAGGCATTTTCTTAAGCTCTCAACTGGGAAGAAATTATTTTCAGGAATTATCTAATTGAAGAAATATATAGGATATGCATTTATATGTAATTTGTATTTGTACTGTTTGTTAGTAGTGAAGATATATGTTTGTATTGTTGTATGTATGTGTTTTATATAATAAAATATGTGTGTAAAAAATATAAAAAAGAAAAGCATGTTAGTCTACCATTTTCCAAATATTCTTTCCTGTGTCACCTGCAGGAGACCGGCTTGAAGGTGAACCAGCCTGCTTCTTTTGCAGTGCAGCTCAACGGAGCGCGTGGCGTGATTGACGCCAAGGTCCACACGCCTTCTGGGTTGGTGGAAGAATGTTATGTCTCAGAACTGGACAGTGGTGAGTAAATGCAGGGATTTCATGGGTGGGAGAGTAGGAGACTCAGAGGGGATACAGACTGGCAGAAGGGGGTGGTGAGACATCGCCCCTTTCTGCCCCAGATAGAGGCCGCAGCAGATAAATGGCGCAACTTCCGGGAGGCCTAAAAAGAACCTGCTCCTGATGTGTTCTTTTTATGCTGCATGCGGGGTGCCATTGGGGCACTCATGCGCTATCTTGATATCCATGTGGCACAGAGCTGTTTGGGCGCTGTGCCATGTGGACATCATCATCACGTGCCCTGTGTGAATGGGGGTGCGGCAAGATGGTGCCAGTGTGCCAGTAGTAGAGTTGGGCGCATGGGGATGCCCAGCCCTACCTAACACTAATTTCAGACCCAGGCCGGTGCAAAGCACCCTCTGTACTGGGCCTAATCTTTGGCCACAGACTCCCATGACAGTGCTTCCCTAAGTCTGATGCCTGTGTTGAAATTTACACTTTCCCCATGCTCTGAACCTAACTGAAATTAGTGTTTCAGAACTGGACTGTTGTTAGGTGTGGAAGATGGAGACTTCTTAATCTGTAGCGATTGCTGATGGTTATTTCTGAGAGTGGGGGAAGTACCCCTCCAGCTTCCAGGGACACTAAAGTACCTCCTAAGTTTGTTGGGCAAAGTATTCTAGAATATGTTGAAGGGAAAAAAGGCTCAGATTTGGAAAGGAAATAAGAAGCTGAACGTCTGGGGTTAGATTACTCATAAGTGTACTATGCAAATTGGTGTGCATTTTTGCACATTTGGATTGATGGTTAATTGTCATCGCTTTCCTGTGCAAATTCACATCTATTTGTATCTGTATACCTTCCCGCCACTGAAAATGTGCAGCCATCCGAATGCATGGGAAGCAGATGAATGGGGTCACATGTGTGTTAATGTGCATTTCTGCAAATTTCAGTGGCTGCTCCAGTAAAAACAGCAAAGCCTTTCCCCGTAGAGTTTAAGGAGTTCCACCACACACTGAAAGCCCAAACTCCTGCAAATCATGTGTGGCCATGATCACATTTTATTTGACTGGAATGAGGAGTATTTTAATTGTGTGGACTAGACCCTGGAGAAGCTGGAGCTGCTCTGATTTCTAATGGACAGTGGGGCCAACAGGTGTTTCCCATTTGGCTCACAGAGGTTTCCCAGATGGTTGTGCTACACCAGATCACTGCTGACAGTGACGTTCCAACAGGGATTTGCATTTGGTCTATATCGTGGTTTATCTGTGAAAAATAGGAGTACAAATGAATAGAACAAAATGCGAATAAGGACTGGGAGATTTGTCATCTGCAATAAGAATGGAAATGCAGTCTATAGTTTGGAAAAGTTGTGTTGGTGAATGAAGACTCCCTGAATCCCCCAGCGGACTGGGGTCTCAGGAAGACCCAGTTCAGAAAAATAACTTTTCTGTGTTCTCAGGTCAGGGACGTAGCTAGGATTTTAGGAAGGGGGGAGGGTCCAGACTAAGTGCCACCATTATAATGGGGCTTGAGTGCGGCGGCGCAGAAGCACACACCATTCATTTTTCTAATGGAAGAGGGGGTCCGGACCCCAAGAAACCTCCCCCCCCCCTTGGCTACGTCCCTGCTCAGGTGTGTTTGTATGTCATAGTGGCAATTGAAAAAAGCCCATGAGGTGGCATTTGATAGGCCATAAAGGACTCAGGAAGCAGAGAGCATGCAGTCCTTAGCATCCTTCTTGAAGTCTTGGAGGAATCTACTCAGCCTCTGACCCCTCTGCAGTATGACTGATGCCTTTGCTTTCTCCTTCCCAGACAAATATGCTATCCGTTTCATCCCTCATGAGAATGGTGTCCACTCCATCGATGTCCGGTTCAACGGCAGACACGTCCCTGGCAGCCCCTTCAACATCCGTGTTGGCGAGCAGAGCCAGGTGGGCGACCCAGGGCTGGTCACAGCCTACGGTCCTGGCCTGGAGGGAGGAACTACAGGTAAGCCTTTTTCTTTCTCTTGTAGCTTGTGGAAGAGCTCTTCCTCCCATCTGCATTGGGATATAATGGCTGCAAGGCTTTGTAATTGTGGGCTGGGCTGGGCAGGGGTATAGACAGCCTTCTATATTCAGGCTGCTCCAAATGTCTTCGGTATGTTTTTTGCTAACTTGCAGCAAATTTATTTATTTATTTATCTATTTAATTTTTATGCTGTCTTTCTCTCAGAGTGGGACCCAAGGCAGCTCACAGAAAGAAATCAGTTAAAATCCACAAGCACACTTTAAAAGCAATTAAAATAGTAACGACTAAAACAGTATAAAATTATTTAAAAACATGCAAGTTAAAAAAATAGATAAAATACATATCCCAATAAAAAGCCTCCCTGGTATGGTTACATATTAAAAGGCTGCTTAAACAAAAAGCTTGCTACTGAAAGAGCAGGGAAGGGATCAGCTTAGCTTCCTGTGGAAGGCAGTCCCAGAGGTTGGGAGCAGCCACCAAGAAAGCCCCCTCTCATGCCCTCACCAAGTGCACCTGGGATGGACTGAGGGAGAGTATGCTTTTCCCTGGAGATCTTAAGAGTTCTTGCAGGTTCATATGGGGAGATACAGTCTTTCAGATGCCTTGGCCTGGCTCTATGCAGTACACACAGCTTCCAAGTGGGTTGAGGTTGCCATATTGGCTCCCTAGTTCTCCAACCTCTCTACTGGATTAACATTTTTATCCTCACTTCAGTTTTATGAAAGCAAGAAAAACCATAACAAATAAGTCAGTCCCTGTGACAGTTTAAAAGACATGGCACAAAAGGAAGAAGGTGTTGGGAGGGATGAGGAAATAAAGCAAACTCACAGGCAGTACTTGGAGCTACATGGCGATTCTATTTATTTATTTTTATATTTATTTGGGTGCCTAGTTCTCTAACAAGTGGAAACAGTCAAGGGACAAGAGGGGCCAAGTGGATCTGGTCTCTTCCCTTCTTCTTCACATCTCTCCTTTCCTGCTGTCAGATGGAATGCCCAGAGTCGGCTGATGGAGGGGAACTCTCTAATCCTCTCCCATTTTTTTCTTCCACTTTGGGAGTGGAAGGGCTTTCTGACATTCTGGCTTCTCTTTCAACAGGTGTCTCTTCTGAGTTCTTTGTCAAGACGCGCAACGCAGGCTCCGGCGCCCTCTCCGTCACCATCGACGGGCCCTCCAAGGTGCAGATGGACTGCCAGGAGTGCCCCGAGGGCCACAAAGTCACCTACATGCCCATGGCACCGGGAAGCTACCTCATCTCCATCAAGTACGGAGGCCCACAACACATTGTGGGCAGCCCCTTCAAGGCTAAGGTCACAGGTAGGAGGGCCAAATGGCCACAAGCTGGGAAGGGAGGAACTGCGGGTGCTGTCTTGCTCTGAGAAAGAGGGGTGCTGGGATTTTGGGGAGGCACAATAGGGAGTTTGTGACTTCTTCCTGGCTAGAAAGCTTTCCCAGTAATCTCAGCTAACTTAGTGGTGAGCAGTCACTCTGACTATGCTCAGAGACGCTGTTATAATCATAGACTCATAGAGCTGGAAGAGACCACAAAGGCTACCCATTCTGCTATGAAGAAAGATACAACCAAAGCACCCCCCCTGTGCTTTGACAGATGGCCACCCAGTTTCTGTTTGAAAACCTACCAAGAAGCAGACTCTGCCAGATTCCCATGCAGCATCTTCCATCATCAAACACTCTTACTGTCAGGAAGTTCTTCCTAATGTTGAGGTGGGATCTCTTTTCTTGTAGCTGGAATCCATTGCTCCATGTCCTAGTATCTGGAGCTGCAGAAAACAAGCTTGTTCCATCTTCAGTATGACATCACCTCAAATACTGAAGCAGGGCTGTCATGTCACTCCTTAACCTTCCCTTCTCTAGGATAAACATACCTAACTGCCTAAGCCAGTTCTTATAGGACATGACTTTCAGATTTTTAACCATTTTGACATTAACTCCAGCTCATCTTCATCACTACTGCACCTCAGGAGCCGGATAGCTCCAGGAGGCCAGGGGACAATTTTCTCATCCTGAAACTCATCAAAAAGAAAACCAGAATTCCACTTGCTGTTTCCAAAAATGTCTTGGAAATGTGAGAAAGTTGACATACATATATTGTTTTAAAGGAGAGATGATATCTCTTGATGTCTTCCCGGAGTGGCAATTCTCCTTTTACTGAAAATTTTTAAAATGGAGAGGGTCTGAAGGTATGCTGGCTCAGCAAAACTATACATGGCCCAGTCCTCTACCATGTATCAGCCATGACATTCCATACAGCTCCAGTCCCAGAGAGATAAGATTGTATGCAAAGGGATTTTGTAGTACCTTTGAGACTAATAGAAAGAAAGAGGTTGTTAGCATGAGCTTTTGTAGACTCGAGCCTACTTCCTCAGATGCATGTTTGGAGTGGAGAATCCAGACACAGAAGTATATAAGACAGTTGTATGTGAGAATACCATCTGAAATTTGAAACCTTGTGGGCATGGAGATGAGGTGGCAAGTTCCGTTTTAACAATGGCCATTGGGGGACAAAGGCAGGAGGAAGGCTGTTGCACAAAGCCAAGGAGAGTAGATAACCATATGAATGAGTACTGGAATGTAGTCTGGGAAACAGACAGGAGATATGATGACCTGGTCAAGGGTGCCCTCATGAAGATGGTGGTTAGATAGTGTTTAAATGTGTGTAGCATGCCAGAAAACCATTATCTCTGTTCATTCCCTTCTGGAGAATTGGAGTCTGTAGATACATTCCAGTTGTGCTATTTCTCTTTCCAGTCTTCCTCTGTAGTTCTTTTGTTCAAGAACTGCTGTTCTGAGGTCTGTTCTTACCTAAGATAGGTTTAGTTGCATAAGAGTCCTGTCTCCGCATGACTAGTTGTGCCAGAATGCAGATAGAATGATGTGTTCACCCCACTAAAGATAACGTGACAGAAATAGATTATGACTGTATTTCTGCATCTGAGTTGGTGACTGAGAACCTGTTGACAGCCAGTGCAACGTAAAACCACTCCAGCATCACTTGGGAGAGAATTGAAGCATCCAGACTGGCACAGGTGTGAGGACGGGTTTGCCCTCCCGGATGGACTGTGGCACAGGAAAAGTGGAACTGTGCTTTCAGGTCTTTCTAGGAGTGCCATGGGCTGTTGTGCAATATGGGGAAAGGCTTGCATAAGGAGGTCTCAGAGACTGCTTTTTACATGTCAGTGAAAAATCCAACCGCTTCCATAATCGCCCAGGTATGGGTGCATCACCATCATGAGCCCAGTCAAGAGGCTTGTCTGCACAATTAAAATAGTCCTCATTATGTTCAATTTGAATGAGTTTGGTGTTTTGGCAAACAGAGGAGGGTAATTCCACAAACTCTGCAGAAAAGGAATTCACATTTTACTATAGTTTCCCCAATGGGTGACCATCCAATTCGCATGCCTTTGCATGGCAGTGCATTTCTGGCAGAGAGAGTGTGTCATATTATTATTATTATTATTATTATTAAGCTTTATTTATACAGTGTTATGAATTTACACAGTGCTGTACATATAATCAATTAAAATAGATAAAATATGTATGCCTATGGTGTACATTCTAAAAAAATAATTAACTATAATACATATTAGTACATGTTAACATCCAATAAAATAAGGCAGACAATAAATTAAAACAGAATTAAAATATTCTCTGAAGATGCCAGCAACAGCTACTGGTGAAATGTCTAAACTGTCCTAAAGCGCGGCCTCATAGCCCGAAAAAAACACACAAAAAAAACTATAGTGTTGTGTGTGTGTGCTGAATTCGAATAGATGCAAATTGGCACAGGAGAGGTGAAGACAATCATTGATGCAAATGTGTGAACATCCACAATGATTCACATAATACACTTACAGTATGTGTAGACTAGCCCAAGCAATCTTATCTCACTTGTGCAAAGCTAAGGTGCTTGTCCCCAGATCACATCAAGGAGTCCATGACCATAAGGTCTCAGGTCTTTGGTCCAACGCTCTAAGCAATATCCATCATGGTCCTTCATTCAGGGCTTCCTCTCATGAACGGATAACTTCATCCTAGTGTAGCCTTGATGGGTCAAGGCTGGGAAGAAAAGATGAGCAGCCAGGTATGCTCAGGTGCCTCTCAGTGCAGGAAACCATTGGGTGACCCCCTTGTCTTCCTTCCTTCTCCCCAGGACCTCGCCTGTCGGGGGGACACAGCCTCCATGAGACGTCAACGGTGCTGGTTGAGACCGTCACCAAAGCCTCGTCATCGGTGGGCGGCAGCTACAGCGCCCTTCCCAAATTCTCATCTGACGCCAGCAAAGTGGTGGCCCGGGGACCTGGGCTAACCAAGGCCTTCGTGGGCCAGAAGAACACCTTCACTGTGGACTGCAGCAAGGCTGGTGAGCATCACTGAATAGCGTGCCAGAGCAAGGGAAAGACGTTGCATTGTTAGGGTTGAGAGACAGAGGCAGGGTCCTAAAGCAAACTTTTGGAAACGTTTAGAAAGTTTTCAAAATCTGGTGTTCTTAGTCTCTGCTATTCCTCTGAACAGGATAAATGGTAAACCTGAGTAATTTGCTGACTTGCCAAAGGCTGCTATCACACTGCAGACTTAATGCAGTTTGACACTACTTTAACTGCCATGGCTCCATCCTATGGAATCCTGGGATTTTTGTAGTTTGTTGTGGCACCAGAGCTCTCTCTGACAGAAATGGATAAATATTTCGCAGAACTACAAACCTCCAAAATCCATAGCATCGAGCCATGGCAGTCAAAGCAGAATCAAACTGCATTTATTCTTCAGTGTAGATGCAGCCAGAGTCATAATTTTCCTTTTCCCCCCTGAGCCATCTGTTGGATTTAATTCTCTTCCACACTACACTGTTATAGTGCTTTGATTCTGGTTTAACTGCCATGTATGCATACTATGCAATCCTGAGGTCTGTAGTCTAGTGATTGACTTTCTGGAAGAGATTTCTAAAGACTTCATAAAACTTCCAGTCACTAAATTCCATAGAATGGAGTCACAGCTTTTAAAGTAGTGCAGATTGAGTCTCACGTATCCAAATATTTGGGACCAGAAGTGTTTTGGATTTTTGAGTTTTTTGGATTTTGGAATATTTGCAATACACATAATGAGATATCTTGGAGATGGAACCCAAGTCTAACCATGGAATTCATTTATTTTTGTATACACCTTATACACATACCCTGATAGTAATTTTATACATGATTTTTAAAAAGAATTTTGTGCATGAAAAACGTTTGTGTGCATTAGACTATCAGAAAGCAAAGCTATCTCAGCCCCTCATGTGGACAATTTTTGGATTTTGTAATATACTGGAGTTTGGAATTCTGGGTAAGGGAAACTCAATCTGTATCACAGTCTTATGCTTGTGTACTGTGAAAAGAGACCTTAGGTGCTAGACTCCAGTGATTTACAGAGGTTAAAAAAATAAAGCAGGATATTACAAATCTGAACATGTACAAATATAAGTAAGATGAAGATTGGAAAGATAGAGAGCTCTGAGTAGATGCCTCAAAATTTAACTTGGAAACCGAGATATCTGTGCTACAGATATCAAATGTTCTGGAAATCCTAATGTGCATTTGCTGATCCTTTTTGGGAAAGGATCAGATCAGAAGCAAAGTGGAAGTTCTGGACTGATCTCTTTCATAAGCAAGTAATGCAGAGTTGGATTGCCTCTCAGGCCCAGGGGTTGAATCTGGCCCTCTTGGGTTTCTAAATCTTGCCTCCCCCAGATGGCCATGGATCCTTTCTTCTCCATGACACTATCTTTTGGTTTCCCAACTTTTGTATAGGCTTCCCCAGTCCTAAAATGTTGAAGAACTTCTCTTTCACTGGCGACCAAAACTTTAAGATGAACTAGGCTGGTGTTTGTGGACCTGCCTCTTTTGCCTTTAGCCGCACCTAGCCCTGGAATGTGGCCCACAAGACATTCTCTGGCATCAGATGTGGCCCCCAGGATGAAAAAGGTCCATAGAATGGGATTTACTCAAATGTAAACTGAATCAAAGCCTCTTTTCTTCTCTCCCTGTAGGTACCAACATGCTGATGGTGGGTGTCCACGGCCCCAAGACGCCCTGCGACGAGGTCTACGTCAAACACATGGGCAACCGCATCTACAACGTCACATACACCGTCAAGGAGAAAGGGGATTACATCCTCATTGTCAAATGGGGGGACGAAGGCGTGCCCGGCAGCCCCTACCAAGTCAACGTGCCCTAGAGGGGCCAGGCCCGGTGCCGCTCCCCCGTGGCCATGCCCCACACTTCCACACCAAGGACTGGCAATGCCAAACATCTAGGATGCCCTGGGGCAGGGCCAGCACAATGACGAACCTTGGGACAATTTGGGTTGCCTGTTTTGGACTTTGCCGTTCAACTCTTTTGCCTGGCTAAGGGCTTGGGATGGGGCGGGGAGGGCAAGGTGTGCACCATTTTAGCGCAATAGCGACATGGTGGAAGGGGTAGAGGAGAAGGGGAAACAATATCAGTAGGCAAGAAAGGTGGGAGCGAAGGACCTAGTTGTGGGTTGCCCCTTGGTAGTCAAATTGAGGAAGGCCAGGTGGGGAGGGAATGCCTCTTAGTACCAATTTGCACAATTCTTTGCTGCCATGGGGTTGAGTCCTCAGCCTCCCAGTGTTGTTGGGTACTTTTGGAGTAGGAAGGTGATTTTGAGCAAGAAGTGATGGAGATGTGGAGAGCGGAGTTTTTAGAGAGTTCCACCAGGACCAGCTGGAGAGGCAAACAGAGAGGTCATCTGTGCCCCTTCTCTTGAGTTGGGATTGGATGTAAAAGGATGGAAGGATGGAGCAAACCAGTGTTGTTTGGAGCTCATTGCTCCCAAAGGACAATCACTGAAGAAAAGGACAGTCTATTGAGGATGACTCTCCTGCCCACGCTCTTGTTGACTCTCACAACTTCATCAGGGTTTCCTTCTGCAAGAGCATGCCCTGCCAGGCTGTGCCAAAAGGAATCGGTTCAGAAAGCACAGTGGAAGTTGGCATCAACACCATCTGGTGCCCTTTTGGGAGTTTCTGGTGACCTCGGCCCCTTCCTTCTGCCCCACCTTACAAACCGGTTGGCTGTCGCTCTGACCGGGGGGCAGCTTGAACCAAAGAGTTTTCTTATTTGTTTTTTGTTTTTTAGAAAAGGAAGAAAGGGAAAAAAATAATATTAAAAAAATGATTGGGGAAGGAGGGAAAGGGGATAAGAATCCTGTGCGGGTAGGATGTTTTTTGGGTTGGGGGAGGGATTTTTTAGCCATGAGTTTGGGGTTGCGTGTGTGTCCTACCGGGCTGGAATGGCACCTCCACTAGCAGATGGCGGTTGGGTTGGAGCAAGGGAGCTGTGCCCAGCCAAACCTGCCCACCAGCAATAAAGACGACTTGCTTTTAAAACTCTGTTTTGCAGCTTGTTCTTTGTGGTGGTAGTGGTTTCATTAAATCTCTGGAAGGCATTTGTAGTTGTTGTGTGCCTTCAAGTCATTTCTGACTTATGGTGATCTTAAGAGGGACTATCACGGGTTTTTCTGAGGCTGAGAGTGCATGAGTTGCCTATGGTCACCCAGCAGGTTTCTGTGGCCAAGTGGGGAATTGAACCCTGGTTGCCAGAGTCATGTTCCTATGCTCAAACTACAGTCAGCCCTCCATGTCCGCAGATTTTTTTTATCCATGGATTCAAGCATCCACAGCTTGAAAATAGTTTTAAAAATAGATAAAAATTCCAAAAAGCAAAGCTTGATTTTACCATTTTATATAAGGGACACCATTTTACTATGCCATTGTATATAATGGGATTTGAACATCCCGGGATTTTGGTATCCACAGAACCAAACCCCAGCAGACACCAAGGGCCACTGTGCTACATAAAACACATGTTTTCTGTACTGAACTGAGAACAGCAACATCTTGGACAAATACTGTCATAATCTGTTTTCTCCTATATGGTTTTTAACATCTTAGCCTGATGAAGAATCCAGTGGAGCTTCAAAAGCTTGCTACGTGAATTTTGTGCATTGTGGTTGGCCGATAAAGGTATTCTTTGGCACTTTACAGAACACCCAAAAGGGCGGTCTGCCGGCGCCTGTGTTTGCTGCGCAAAGGAGCCGCAGCGGACAAACCGCGCGGCTCCTCCGTGCAGCAAAAAGCCGCAAAAAGTGGCTTCTTCTTGCGGCATGGTTATGATGCTGCAAGGCGCCAATGGCACTTGTGGCGTCATAGCTGTGCCGCGACGTGTGGGCGCTAAGCATCCGCCACATCAAAATGGTGGTGCCCATGTGTATAGGGCGCCGCCATTTTGTACGTACTAGGGACGTACTAGGGTTAGGGCATCCGGAAAGGACGCCCTTTCCTAACCCTAGTACGTACCTAGTACGTACTATTGGTGCGTCTGGAACGCGCCACTATTCTTTAATAAAGGCCTTGTGGATTTCAAACCATTAGAATTATAGAATTGGAAGAGACCCCAAGGGCCATCCAGTCCAACCCCATTCTGCCATGCAGGAACTCTCAATCAAAGCATCACTGACAGATGGCCATCCAGCCTCTGGTTAAAGACCTCCAGGGAAGGAGACTCTGCTACACTCCAAGGGAGTTTGTTCCACTGTTGGACAGCTTTTACTGTCAGGAAATTCCTCCTAATGTTAAAGTGGAATCTGTTTTCCTGTAGCTTGCTTCCACTGCTCCCAGTCCTGTTCTCTGGAGCAGCAGAAAACAAGCTTGCTCCCTCCTCAATATGACATCCCTTTGAATACTTAAACAGGGCTATCATATCACCTCTTAACCTTTTCTTCTCTGGGCTAAACAGACCCAGCTTCCTAAGTCTCTCATCATAGGGCTTCATGGTTTCCAGACCCTTCACCATTGGACACACTCCATCTTGTAATTAAATTAAAATAGTAATAATTATTTATTATTATTATTATTATTATTATTATTATTATTATTATTATTACTATTATTAATTGTGGTGCCCAGAACTGGACACAGCATTATTCAAGGTAAGACCTGACCAAAGCAGAAGAGAGTGTCTCTATTACTTCCCTTGACCTAGACACAATACTGTACTTCTATTGATGTAGCCTAAAATTGCATTGACTTTGTTAGCTGCTGCATCACACTGTTGACTCATGTTCAACTTGTGGTCTACTTGGACTCCTAGATCCTTTTCACATATAAATCTCGTTCAGCCAGGTGTCCCTCAACTTATATCTATGCATTTTATTTTTCTGCCCTAAGTGCAGAACCTTACATTTTTCTGTGTTGAATTTCATTTTGTTAGCTCTGGCCCAACTTTCTAGTCCATTCAGGTCATTTTGAATTTTGATCTTGTCCTCTGGGGTATTAGCTGCTACTCCTAATTTGGTGTCATCTGCAAATCTGATAAGCAGGCCCTATATTCCTATGCCATGCTGGCTCTTATAAGGCATTTGCCAAACTTTTTTGGTGATTGAAGCATTTAAGTTGGTTGAGTAATGCAAAGCCTTTCTTTTATTCCAGGCTGCATCCGCATGGTAAAAACCATCCAGTTCGACACCATTTCAACTGACATGGCTCAATGCTACGGAATTCTGGGAACTATCATTTGTTTGTGGCACCAGAGTGTGCCACAGTTCCCATAATCCCATAGCATTGAACCATGGCAGTTAAAGTGGTGTCAAACTGGATTACTTCTGCTGTGTGAATGCAGCCCCAGAGGATGGGAGCCACTGTTTAGGAGACCTGTTTTTGAGATGTTACATGGCAACAGTCCATTTTTGCTTGCAAAAAGATCAAGAAGGCTCTCTGAAGATCTCCGGTGCACAATTTTACACTTTTTGGTAAGTGCATAATAGATATATACCCGCTTTACATTTCCCAGATGAAATCTGGGACATGAATGGCCCAGAAAAAAAGCAGAGAGTAATCAAGATGGCAAAACTTATTAATGAAGAAAAGAGAAGCTAGGGCCTCATTCCTGCTTACAAATAAATCACTTTGTGATCCAAATCGATGGATCGGTTTGGCAGAGGAACGTGGTTCATGCTACATGTGCCTCGAACGCATTTTCTTGCTGTAAAACCAAACCAACCCAGTTGTGGTTCACATTGACAAATGAATCGATTCAGTTTAAACAGTTTCCTGCAGGAGTCTCTCAAAATAGCCCACTTGTAGTTCACGTTGGCAAATGAATCGGTTCAGTTTGAAGTGTTTTCAGTGGGATTTTTTTCTCTGCCCATCACTTGCATTCGCATTTACGTACTTCTGTACGAATGTCGAAAGGCGGGCGGACGCAGGTTGTTAATTTCCCGCTTCCCTATCCGGCCACAGCAAATCGATTCTGATCCGCATCTTGTTCTCACTGACACTGAATTGATTCGTGAATTCAGTTCTTTTAGTTTTTTGTTTTTTATAAAACATTTTATTTACATAGAGCTAAAAAACAGTAGGGTATATATCTCTAATACGGTGAAACATTAATTCAATTCTTGAATTCAATTCTTGAAATCGATTCCAATCTGCATCTGGTTCACACTTGCGTGGGATCGATTTATCCAAAAAAGACATAGAAACAACCAGCGTCAAAAAGGTGCTGGTAAAATGAGTCTAGAGCATGACTCCCCCTCTCCAATTGCTTCAGCGATTCAGTTCAAGTGTGAACCACGGTCATTTAAACCACTTCAAATCGATTTGCGAACCGATTTAAAGCGCAGTGGGAGTGAGGCTTAGGAGAGGCTGCAGCATGTTCGTTTTTAGTCTACAGAAACGGGCAAGATCCTGGCCCCTCTCCCCATTGCTGAGTTTAACTGAGGGCAAACTACTATTGTATTTTGAGGCACCAAACACACTGCAGAAGCAATCCAGTTTGAGACTGCTTTAACTGCTGTGGCTCAATGCTAGGGAATTCTGGGAACTGTAGTATTGCGACTCGAGACACTGAGCCATTCTCTATCAGAGAGAGCTCTGTGCCACAACAAACAATTCCCAGGATTCCCTAGCACTGAGCCAAGGCAATTCCTCAAACTGGGTTACGTCTGCAGTGTGTTTTGGACCTAAATTTCCCCTCAAATAGAGAATTTGTGAATGGCACAGTTTTTAATTGTGTTTTTTCGAACCCAGCACCCAAAAATCCAATTAAAAACAGCTACAATATTAAAAAAGATGGTTTAAAAAAAAATCCTCAGGGTTAGCCTTTGAAATGCCTAAAACTGTGGGATGTGCTGTAAGTATATAACTTATAACACACCACATTAGACATTTAAAAGGCTCATACTTATAGTAACACATCATATAGTATTAGACATTTAAAAGGCCTACCCTGAGGATCTTTTTTAAGTCTTTTGATATGTGTTAATGTTATACGTATGTGATGTAATTTTATAATATTAGTAAAGTTCATGTCAAAAAATAAAATAAAATTTGCTATTATAATTTCAAAAGTGGACCCGCAATTCGTCTTCCGTGCAGTTCTCTAACTTTCCTATCTCTGTGGCTACGCTGTTTCCTAGGGCGCATGCGCAGAAACCTTAATCACCAGTGCGCCTGCGCCCTTCCCTAGCTAAAAACTCCGTTACGGCAGCCACTTGGGGTCATTATTATTCTCGGCCTCGCGTTCTCTTCCCCTTTCGGTGCTTTTCCTGCGGAGGGAGTGATGGCCGGCCGGGGGAAACTGATCGCGGTGCTGGGCGACGAGGACACGGTGACCGGCTTCCTGCTGGGCGGCGTCGGGGAGCTGGATAAGCACCGGCGCCCCAACTTCCTAGTGGTGGAGAAGGAGACCGCTTTGGCCGAAATCGAGGAGGCCTTTCGGTGAGGAACGGGGGGAGGGGAGGAACATAAGCGCAACAGCCGGGGAAGCTGGTTGCCATGGAAACGGGCGGACGAGACCATTCTGTGATCAGGAATGGGGGGATTCTCTGCGTTTGGACGGGACCATTCTTGCTGAAGGGCGGGGGGATAAAACAAGAGGCAGCGGTTGTTAAAGTGAGGATGGCGGATTCGGCGGAACAAACCATTTGGGTCTTTTTGGGGGTGATGGAAGAAGCCATTTGTAAATAGAGGTTGGCAAGGAACCTTTTTTTGGGGTCCCGGGATTTTGGGGGAAAAAAAAGCAGCTTGGAGGATTCTGGGGGTTGGGGTCCAAAGATTAGGAGGGGGGGGGGGGAGATTTGGGGAATTGGGAGCCCATAAGAAGTAGAGGATTCTGGGAAATTGAGTCCCATCCCCCAAACCCTGTCTTTGGAGTCCCCCCAAAGGAAGCAGGATGAGAGGGCGGTGGTGGCTCTGGGAGTTGGAGAGCCAAAAGTGGCAGGCGGGGAGGGGTCTGGGGGAATTGAGGGTCCCCCAAAAGTGGGCTGGGGGCATTCTGCTGTTGGAGCAAAAAACAAACAACCCCAAGTGAGTCTTTAGTGGGGTTAATTCCAGGCGGTCCATGCGCCATGTTCTAGAAGAGACTGTTCTTGACGTCTCTCCAGCATCTGGCTGCCATCTTCAGAGGATGCTGGCATGGAAGAGAGTGGTGCAGCATCCTCTGAAGATGGCAGCCATGGATGCTGGAGAGATGTCAGGAACAGTCTCTTCTAGAACATGGCGCATGGACCGCCCGGAAAACCCACAAAAACTATGGACATGGAAGCCTTCAAACCCAAAGTGAGGATGCATCTCTGCTCAAACCTTCCTGAAGGTCAGAAGAATGGCAGGTCCAGCCAAGGAGAAGGGCAGCCAGAGGCGGCTGGAGCTGGCGGCGTTGGAGGCCCTTCAGGAGCCAAGAGGCTGGTTGTGTGTAAACAGAAAGTCTTGCCAAACCTGGTTCCTTCAGGAGAGGCCAAGAGAGGAGGCTTGGAAGGACTCTTCAGGGAAGGGACCCAGGAGGCTCCAGTGTTTTAAAATGCCACGGAAAGTGACGGAGAGCCAGCGTGACACAGGGGCTTCAGCATTGGGCTGTGACTTTGGAGACCAGGGTTCAAATCCTGGCTCAGCCATGCAACTCCACTAGGGAGACCTTGGTCAAGGCTTAGGCTGCATCAATAGAAGTCTAGCGTCTAGATCAAGGGAAGTCATAGTCCCACTCTATTCTGCTCTGGTCAGGCCCCACCTGGAATACTGTGTCTAGTTTTGGGAACCACAATTCAAAAAGGATGTTGAGAAACTGGAGCCATGTGTCCAAAGGAGGGCGACTAAAATGGTGAAGGGCCTGGAAACCATGAAGCCCTATGAGGAGAGACACTGGGTATGTTTAGCCTGGAGAAGAGACGGTCAAGAGGTGAGATGATAGCCCTGTTTAAGTATTTGAAGGGATTCAAAGATATAGCCATGTTAGTCTGTAGAATCAGTACATAGAGAGATCTTGTAGCCCCTTTGAGAGTAACTGAAAGAAAGAAATTGCAAGCATGAGGTTTCGTAAACTTCAGCCTACTTCCTCAGAAGTAGACTTGTTTGTTTGCAAAAGCATCTGAGGAAGTAGACTTCAGTCTGCAAAAGCTCATGCTGCCAACTTATTTCTTTCAGTTAGTCTCAAAGGGGCTACAAGATCTTTCTATGTACTGATTCTACAGACTAACATGGCTGTATCTTTGAATTCTATTTGAAGGGGTGTCCTGGAGCAATGGATGCAATCTTCAGGAAAAGAGATGCCACCTCAACATTAGGAGGAACCTCTGACAGAAAGAGCTGTTTGACAGTGAAAGATGCTGCCTCAGTGGAACATGGTGGAGTCCTCTCCTTTGGCGGTTTTTAAACAGAGGCTGGATGGGCATCTGTCAGGGGTGCTTCGATTGTGAGTTCCTGCATGGCAGAATGGGGCCAGACCGCATGGCCCCTGTAGTCTCTTCCAGCGCTATGATTCTGTGATTTGTTTCTCTCTCTTGAGGTGCAGAAAAAAAAACCATGCTGAAATCTATCTGAGGTTGACTTGGGTGGAGGACAGGCACTTCCATCCAAGCGGATATCTGAAATGCCCTCCTTTGGTTAACCAGACTTTGTGCCTCAAGATCAGAGCTTCCACTTCTGCTTTTGGGTGGAATAAAAGCACTTCCTCTATTGGGTTCTGCTACTGGGCATTCCTGTGACTTGTGCCTTGGTCGGGTGATAGGGACATTTCTTTTTCCGCAGTGGTGACAACAAGCATGGTCTAGTGTTTTTTAAAAAGTTTTTATTATCAGGTTTTTTTCAAGAATAAAAGACAAACTCATATAAAATACATTCAATTCCCATAAACATTCAGCCCCCAATAATATTCCAGATATCCATTTCTTTATACACTTAAGTAAAACAAAACACAATTAAATTACACTCATAATTATGACATGCCATTTCATCCATAACCCACTCACTACTTCCTCACCTTCTATTGGTCCGTGGTGTCTGTAAAACCCCTTTTTGGCACCAAATCTCAAATGAGTGAGTTCTCCTCCTATCAGTTTTCTTCACTGTTCAGTTTTTACAGCCATACATAGAAATGGGAAATATGACGGCAAGGACAACCCTAACGTTATTATTAAGTGATCATACGTTTACATTTCAGGATCTTGTCTGGATCCTTCATAGCTGGGACTCCATGAAGCTTGCAACTTGAGATGATTACAATACAGTTGGCCATCCATATTTGCAGCTTTGACTTTTGCAGATTAGATTATTTGCTGTTTTTATTAATGTGTTCTCTCTATGAATCACTAAGTCCTCCAGCATAGTTCTGCTGGATGTTGACCATAGGGTTGTGTTGGAGAACCTAGAAGTTCCTAGTGGAAACACTTCTCTAGGCATTTGCAGGTCCTCCAGCATGATTCTGTGATCAACCTCTGGGATTAACTTCTGGCAGATGTTGACCATGGAGTTGCACTGGAGGGCCTGGAGACTCCCAGGGAGGTGTTCTCTTAGGTAAAAGAATAGTGTTTTTATTTCATTTGCATTTTTTCCACATTCACGGCGATCTTTCACACCTAACGGCAGCAAATGTGGAGGGACACTATATAGTTAAGGACACAGGAAGATTCAACATCAGAACAGACTCAAAACTATTATCAGTATTAAAAACAACTTAAAGCATACACTTTAAAATGGCAAAAAGCACTTAAAACAGTAAAACATCCTCAGGGCAGCCATGGAGAAGGCCCTGTCTAGAAGACTACTAGCCATTGTCCTTTTCCTCTCTCCCTCCAGGAGCTTCTTGAACCGCGAGGACATTGGCATCGTTCTCATCAACCAGTACATCGCAGAGATGATCCGCCACGTGATTGACGCTCACACCAAGTCCATCCCGGCTGTGCTGGAAATCCCTTCCAAGGAGCACCCCTACGACGCTTCCAAGGACTCCATCCTGCGCCGTGCCAAGGGCATGTTCACAGCAGAGGACTTGCGATAGATGGAAGACGGGTGCCTCTCTTTCCTGGTCAGCTGTTGCTGCTCTCTTAGTGTCATCTCATAAAAGAGCTCTGCCTCCCCTTTGCTTTGGTGTGATTACTGTCAATATTACCTTTCACTTCCTCCTGTCCTCTAAAGTCTGGGATCTCAACTGTACTGGAGTTTTCTGGTTCCAGCAAAGTGGGTGATCAGCATTCCTGCAGTTTGTGTGTTTGTCTTTGCTTGCATATGACATTGGAAGTTGTTTTGGCAGCAGCTGGATGTTCATCTCTGACCTTGTCTTCATTTCCTTTTTTTAACTAGTCTTGGTACCGCCATATAACCTGCCATTGCCCTTGTACCCATCACACAAAAGATGTCTACAGTGTGGATTTCTCAGTCCAGTAGGGATGGGAAAAGTTCAGCCTTCCAGATGTTGTTGACTGCAACTCCCATGATCCTGCACTATTGGTTAGGCTGGCCAGGGCTCATCAGAAGCCTACGTGTCACCCATCCTTGTGGTAGAGGAAAGGGGAGCCTTGGCTTCTTCTAATGAATTATCAGCTCCATCTTCCTTCAGATGGTGCTGGGATTCCCTGGCAGCTTTCTTTCTTTTTTAAAAAAATCTTTATTATTTACATAGTGCACAGTTCAAATTATATGATCTATAATACATAATATACTTTTTTCTCTTCTCCCTTTCCCCCCTCCCACAAATAGACACTCAGAGGGTATATATTCCCTTTAAATTGACAGTCAGAGATACGGAAAATATCATTAATTTAATTTTTTGCTTCTTCATACCCCATTTTTTTCTCCATCTTGCAAAGTGTTCTATGGCCTAATCCATGACCCTGCCCCAAGTTTGTGAAGCCAGATCTTAACTCAACAGCCAAGCATATGTTCCCAGAGAGGATGGAGCTGGGGTCTTGGAGACTGTAGGTGTCCAAGCGAAACTCTTTGAATTGGTTCCATGCCAGAAAATGTTCCCCCTCATTTGTTCTCCTGATGGTTGGCCATCCAAACCCTCATACCCCAGGGTATCTTTGCATCCCTTTACTATTTATATCCATGTTCCTTTCCTCCTACAAGGTGGAATTACTGTTTTGTTTCTTGCAGAAATTCTGCTGGGGAAGAATTGCTGTGATGATAGTTGTTCTCTCAACAATATTCAGTGGAGGCCCTTGTTGTGACTTGTTGCTTTTTCCAAGGTCACACACATGCTGTAATAATGGCTAATATTATTTATATTTCCAGTTTCCTTTGAATGGACCTGTTCAGTTACAAATAACAGGATTCAATAAAGACAGTCTCATTCATTTGCTATCTTTGATTACTGAACTGAGATGGCTGAGATGCTGGGAAGGTAGTTACAAAAGGGAAAGGTCTTCTCCATATGTTTTTTAAACATGAATTTTTAGTTTGGTCTTAGTTTCTATCTATCTGTCTATGAACGTATGTCTGTGTGTAATTGGAACTAAGCGAAAACCAAACAAGAGCCAGTATAGTGGTGTCTTTCTGGGCTGTGAGGATTTAGAAGAGACATTTTTTTTTTCTTTTAACATTGGAGAAAGAATGGAAGTCACTTCTTGTTAATTGTTTCAGAAAGACTGCTTCTGCGTCTAGCTTGCCCCTGCCCCAATGAATATGGTGGAAATACCCCCATAGAGGGCACTTTGGAGGAAATTAATAATATTTTTTAACAGTAATTTTGAAACAGGGTTCCTGGGGCCACAAACATTTGCCTGCCTCTGTCATACATGGTCAAATGTAGTGTACAAGTCCTACATGTGGGAGTCTGCTATAGCTCCCCTGTCAGCACACCAAGACTCCTGGTTGTCTTGTGATAGTCCCTCCCAAACAGTGGAGAGTGGGTGAGCATTGGAGAAGCGTATAGTATATCCCCCTAGTCAAATGCAGAGGGAGGACATCTTCCGCCAGTGTCCTCTGGAGAAGTCAGCAGACGATGCCATTGCCCTGCATCTGGCTAAGGGGACATAGGCAGATGCTTCTCTGATCTCTACTCTCCAGTGGTCATGGAATGAATGTTCAGGAGGGCTCTCACAGTGCAATGGTGAGTCTGGAGAAGGGCTTGGGTTGTATGTTGTGGAGGGAGGAAGGGAATCCCAACTTCTGCAACCATTCATGCAAATACTTATGTAGGTGTAAGGTGGATGTAGCCTACCTGTGTTTCTTAACAGGATGCCAGTCAGTATCTCACCTGTGCGCTATTTCTGTGTAGCAAACTAGGCCTTTATTCGCTGCTAACAAGTCAAGATGGCCTATTGACGGAGGTCAAAATAGCTCTGGGCTTCTCAGCAGTTTCCTTCCCTCCCTGTGCCTCAATGTCATAGAATCATAAGAGTTGGATGAGTCCAGCCCCTTGTGCCATGCAGGAATACAGAAAACACTCTTAGATGGCCATCCAGCCTCTGCTTAAAAAATCTCCAAAGGAGGAGACTCCACCACTCTGAGGCAGCAGCATCTTCCACTGCCAAACAGCTTTTATTGTTAGGAAGATCTTAATATTGAAGTGGAATCTCTTTTCCTGTAGTTTGAATCCATTGATCTGTGCCCTAATATCTGGAGCAGCAGGAAATAAGATTGTTCCATTCTTAATATGACATCCTTTCAAATATTCCATAGAATCATAAAGCAGGAAGAGACCCCAAGGGACATCCAACTCCATTCTGCCATGTAGGCAGACACAATCAAAGCACTCCTGACCAATGGCAATCCAGCCTCTGTTTTTAAGACTTCCAAAGAAAGAGACTCCACAGTTCTCCAAGGCAGCAGCATCTTCTGTTGAGCAGCTCTTACCCTGAAGAAGTTCTTCTTAATGTTGAGGTGGAATCTCTTTTCCTGTAGCTCGTATCTATTATTCCATGCCCGAGTCTCTGAAGCAGTAGAAAACAAGTTTTTTTTCTTCCACATGGCATTTTTTCATATATTTAAACATGGCTGTTATGGTTCAGTGTGCTTCAGCTCCACCAAAGGAGGAGGAGGCTGGCCTGTGACCTCATAAGAGGATCCTGAAGCTACTGTGATGTGATGGTTATTCAAGTCTTAGTAGCCACCAGAGACCCTCAGAAGGTCAAACGTTACCTGTAAATTCCTTGACCACTGGTCATTTGAGAACAAGTGAGGGGAATAGGTGTGGGGTGTTCGAGGGAGTGATCATATTGATTGGGTCGAGTGCTGGGCAGTGCCAAGTCCTTCCCCTGCCCAGCCATGGCACGGCCATTGAATATGGACTCACTCCAACAGAATTTCTGGAAAGAGGAGTACGGGAAGGAGATGATGCTCCGCTACAAGTGGCACCAGAAGTATGGGGCCATTGTCAAGGCCAAGCAGGCCAGCCAGCGGGAACGGCACAAGAGGGCCATTGACAACACCCTCCGGCTCCCTTCGGTCAAGGCTCCTCCGCCTGTGAAGCCCAAATCTCCTCCCCCGCCTCCCTCTCCTCGGGTGCCAGCCCGGGAGCGTGACCTGACCGGACTGGACACCATGATCTTGGAGGCTGAGATGAGGCCAGTGCCTCGGGAAGTGAGGGCCCTCTTGTACCAGGGCATCTCCCACGAGGATGAAGGGCGTTACCGCTACTTGAAGACCCGGCTTCTTGTCAACCCAGAGGACAAGTACACATTTCCGGTCACCTCCAGCTTCAACTATGGGTGGCAGATGGGTAGGTGGGCACATGGGTATGGGAACCTGCAGGGACCCCTGCACTAGACCAAAGGTCTACTTGTGAGCCACTTCCTTGGTTTAATATTCATGCACCAGGATGTGCCTAAAAAAGTCATAGTCCCCCTATATTCTCCATCAGTCGGGCCAGAGCCTGCACAGACCACATTCCAAAACCCCCTCCACCATTCATAGGGCCATCCAGTCAGCTTGCCCTTAGGCAACATCTTCCTTCCTGCCTTGATCCTTCAATGACCATTGTTAAAATTGAACTTGTCATCTTCACCATACCTACAAAACTTGCATTTCTGTGGCTATTCACATAGTCCTTCCTGGGCAACACTTCACTCCTTGCATCTGAGGAAGCTGACCAAGTCTGCAAACGCTTATGCTACAACTTCTTTCATACAGTTAGTCTCAAGGGTGCTACAAGACCCTTTTGCATGCTGATATCCCAGACTAACATGGCCATGTCTCTGAATTCCATCCCCATGAAAGGGACACTACACTAAAATCAGACCCTAACTGCAACTCTAGTCCTCACTGCTTTTAATTTTTGGCCCTTTTCCCCCCTCCCAATGTATAACAGGCAGCTACAATGTAGGTTAAAAACACACACAGCCGAATCCTAATCATTATAAAGGTTAAAAACAAGTATTAAATCACAAATTCAACTTTTAAAAATAGCATAAAATTTAAAGAGTTTAGAAACATTGAAAACATAATAAGGATAACAGAACAACCATGCCCATTAAAGGTCATTTCCTAGATCTGTGGCCCTGGCCCTGAGTCTCCAGTTTTCATGGGTTATTTTCAGATGGGAGAGAAGGGGTGAATCCTCCAGTTTGGATATGCTCATCTCCAAGCAAGAAGAAAGGGTTTGGGTGCAGATCTCCATCTCAACTAGGACAGCAGCAGCTTGCAGCAATTTGAAAGGCTTAGCCGATTTGTTGCCGCAACTTTCAAAGCCTCACCAGAGGCTCCTTCCAGCTTTGCGTCGCTGGGCGCAGCCTTTAGATGGCTGCGCCATCGACACAAAGCAGAAAGGGGCCAAGTGCCCCCTTTCTTTTTGTCCCCACCGCCGTTGGGTGTCCTTGGGGCCTGGAAAGCAGCGGATCGGGGCCTCAGAAGCTGCTGCTGTGGCAGCTGAGGCCCCAATCCGGCGGGGAAAGGGGCAGGAACAGGCCACCCCAAAGGGGCGGTCTGTAAACCGCCTTGGATATCTTTCTCCATCCCTTGCAGTCATTTAGCCAGGGCTCACCTTCTGCTCTGCACCCACCATCTGGCTGCAAGCAAGCATGCTATATTACTGTATATACTCATGTATAAGTAGAAATTTTAATTAAAAAAATTGACTCAAAAAACCTGGGTAGACTTATTCACAGGTCAAAATAAGTACTGTACTTATCAAAAAAGGAAATATGCCCCAGTGAAAGGTGAGAGCTTAATCTCTTCTCAGAGCACCTAAAAGAAGCATCAACCTCTCTACTGTCTCATCCATCCAGCTTTTTGGGTGAGCACAAACAGTTGCGCATGTCAACATTTAAAAAGATTTTTAGCATCGTTTTTCTTTGCTTCATCCTTTACATCCTTTGTTACATGCTGCTAATTTTTACTCTCAACTTATCCACAGGTCATATCGGCGCTATACAGACGGGCCCTACGGGGTGCTGTCATTACGTGTGGGGGCGGTGCTTCCAGGCGCTACTCGTACTTTGCACGTGACGAGGGCGTCAAAATGGTGGCGCCCTGTACATACAGGCGCTGCCATTTTGATGTGACAGACGCCTAGCGTCCGCACATCCCGGCATCATTGTGACACCGCAAGTGCGCCATTGGTGCACTGTGGTGTCACAACTGCACCGCATAAAGAACCCGCTTTTTGCAGGTTCTTTTTGCTGTGTGAGGGAGCCGCGCCATTTGTCCGCTGTGACTTCTTCGCACAGCAAACCAGGGAGGTGGGAGACCGCCCTTTTTGGGTGGTCTGTATCCCGCCATCAAAATCCATAATGTTGCCCCCAAAACCTGCCTTCAACTTGTACATGAGGTCAACTTATGGTCGAGTATATACAGGAAATGTCCCTTATCCTGTCCCCTTAAATAAGTGAGAAGGAATAATCTGCTTGTTTCACCTTAAATCTGGGAACAGGCCCTGTAGCTAAGATTTCTGTCTTAATTTCCAAAGGGGAAAATGTGTTTTTCGTGTATGTGTGTTTGAATAACAAAATGCGAGTGACCATTCTCGCTGGTTAGAAAATAACTGCAAAACTCACACATGGCAGGTTCTTTTATTTAAAAAGTGCACGCGGTTTAATCTGCTTAAGCGGAGAGGCCTAGAGGAGGCAACCCTGAGGCGCATAGGGAAGACTGGTTGGGTGGAGAGAGGCTGTGAGCAGCCTTGAAACATCTGCTCCAATTTCTCCTCTGACCCGCTTTGTGTCTCCTCAGGGAAGATGGCCACTCTCCATGTGGCTCCTACGCCAAAGTGCCGCATCGACAGCTTCTACCGCAAGAATGGGGCCTTCTCCCTGCTGCACCCACGGGACGTGGCTCTCTAAGCCAGGCGTGCTACTCTGATGGCTTCCTTGTTCGTGAACAAAGCCCACAATTTCTTCTATCGCTTGTGTGTTTTTTTACCTCCCTCATCTCCCTTTCCATGGTTACATTGGAGGGTGGCCATCTTGCAGTTTACAAATTTGCCGGGGGAATGGTGCAGTTTTGACTTGGAAGGCCTGGGACCTGCTGAGATGGACATCATGTCCCATGGGTCTGTTGGGTGAATAATGCAGTACCAGGTCTCTTCGGGTTGTAGTATAGCGGGTGAGCCCTGAATCAGCCCAGAAAGGGACTTACAACCAAATAACACATCTAGGGGTAGCTTGTCGGCCATATAGCAAAGTGCAACAACACCCCAAATCCACAAAACAGTGATCACTTGTGTATTTTGGTTGTCCCAATGAAGGTATCACTGCTTTGTAGATTTTGGAAGTTATTGTACAGTGGGTGCTCCACAGAGCTCCCTGTGAAAGTGGAAAAACGGCACTGTGTGTGTGTGTGTGTGTGTGTGTGTGTGTGTATGAGAGAACACCTCTCTGGGACTCTCTAGATCCTCCAATGCAACTTTGCAGTCAACATTTGGTGGAAGTTGACCATAGAGTTGAGCTGGCACAACTCTATGAAATCTATGAATAATGAAATCCGCAAAAGTCAAATCCACAAATGTTGAAGGTTAACTGTACGTCTAAATATTACTGTTGATCAAGGGGGACCCTCCCAAGAGAAACATGGGCATACCAGGTTGTTTGTCATTTGTAAGAGGGGCTGCTTTATTGATTGCAGCAAAGGTTTGTAACTTCTGAGCGCATGGGAATCGCAGATAGGCAAAAATGAGTCGATTGACTATTAACATGGATGCAGACCATTTTCTGGTCAGCAAAAGGAGAACAGGTCTGCAGTCGAAAAATGTAGCACTCTGAAAACAATGAGGGTCTGTGAAACTAGCTCCTGGGAAGTTAGCCAGCTAGGAGGGTTTTGCAACATTTGGTACAGCTGATTCTTCCTCATGACTGCCCTCTGTCTAACACACTGCTGTTGTCTCAAAAGAAGAAAGGGGTGCAAATTGCTCTCAATATGGTATTTCAGTAGCTCTGTGGATTCTGGATTGATCTGGGAGGTCTACTGTACAAATGGAGAATAAGCAAACCTGCTCAAGCTAGGTCTCCATATAGATTTCAGATTACCTGTCTATGGTCCTGTATTTTTACCATAGACCAACATATAGCATGTCCAAAGAGGGTAACCAAAATAATGAAAGGTCTGGAAACTATGCCTTATGAGCAGCGACTTAGGGAGCTGGACATGTTTAGCCTGGAGAAGAGAAGGTCAAGAGGTGATATGATGATAGCCCTGTTTAAATATTTGAAGGGACTTTATGTTGAGAACAGAGCAAGCTTTTTTTCCTGCTGCTCCAGAGAATAGAACATGGAGCATCCTGCAAACTACAGGAAAAGAGATTCCAGCTCAATATTAAGAAGAAATTCCTGATGGTAAGAGGGGGTTTGACAGTGGAAGACCCTGCTGCCCTGGAAGGTGGTGGAGCCTCCGTCTTTGGAGGTTTTTAAACAGAGGCTGGGTGGCCATCTGTCGGGGGGGGGGGGGCTTTGGTTGTGTATTCCTGCATGGCAGAATGGAGTTGGACTGAGTGGCCCTTGGGGTCTTTTCCAACTCTGTGCTTCTATGGGGTAAGACACTTTAAAAATTCAGTTCCTCCCCTCACCCTTCAGGCCCGGGAGCTTCCAGAAGTGAAGCATGAGTGATTTGTTGTACCTGCAGCTTCCTCCAACATGGGGCTCTTCAGACCTGAAGTTCAATTTCCAGCATCTCCAGACAGGTCATAGGGTTGCCATACTGAAAATTGGGGAGAGCTACTGTCTCTCTAATCTTTGTGTGCAAGAAGGCATTTCAGCAGGCCACATAGCCAGTAACATTGCTTGCCACATAGCCAGTAACAAGCCACACCTGGTGAAATTCTCTCTTCTACACAACCCTTAGAGAGTACAAGAGACCTCTCCAGTTTTCACTCTGGCAGCCCTAGTTGCTATATAGACAAATCTGCTGACTGTTTTGGTTGGAAACCCAAGATGAGAAAGAATTTCCTGACATTAAATGCTGTTTGATGGTCAAAATAGACTACCTCAGAAGACGGTGGACTCTCCTTCACTGGAGGTTTTAAAAGAGAGGATGGGTGGCCACCTCCCAGGGATGTTTTAATGGTGAGGTTCCAGCAATGGTAGAGGCTGATGGCCCCCAGGATCCCTTTCAACTCTTGTGTCTATGAGGCACCAGAAGCAGCCTCCTTCTCCATCGGGGTCCCTTCACAGGCGGCAGCATATAAGGAAATTAACTGGGAGGGTCTCCTTCTCCGTTCATGCGTCCCCCAAATGTCTGGGCTCAGGACTCTCCTCGCTGTGGGTCACCAATGGGTTCAGGAGCTCCTTGAACTGCAGGGTGTTCCTGTGGGGTGGGCAGAAGTTGAGACATTATGAAATGTATTGTGGAGATGTCTCACTCCTTTCCTTCCCCGCTTCTTCTTCAGATGGTGCTGGACTTTTGGCTGGCTGCAAAGGGTTCCTCTCCAGGTGCTATTAGGCACTGAAAGCACTTTGCACATGCCCAAAAGCAATCCTCAATTACCTAGTACAGTACTTTAGATAAATATTTATTATGGCCACAGACCAGCAGAAGCAATTACCTAATATGTTTGAGGTGATGCATTTAATCCCCACATCATCTCTCTAGATGCATCTACACTGGAGAATTAATGCAGTTTGACACTGCTTTAACTGCTATGGCTCAGTGCTCAGTGCTATGTCAGAGAGCCCTAGTGCCCCACTAAACAACAGATCCCAGGATTCCATAGGATGGAGCCATGCAGTTAAATCAGTGCACTGATTCTGCAATGTGACAGCAGACTGTGGCACCCTTTACCATGATGGCTATATTTCAGCCTTCCCTCACTTGCCCCTCTGGCCTGAAAGTGCTAGTACTGCACTTCCCATCTTCCTCACTCCTCACCATGGCTTGTGCTAATGAGTATCCTAGTCCCACACATTTAGGCAGATGCTAACTTGGTGAAGACTGTTTTATAGTTGCTATTTGAATCAGATGTTGGCATTGGGGAAGCTTTTGCATTGTTCCCACTAGCATTTTTCATAATACAGTACAGTGGGCCCGCCGTATGCGCTGGCTTTTGGTTTCAGGACCCTCCCTAGATACTAGAATCTATGGATGTTCAACTTCCATTATATACAATGGCACAGTAAAATGGTGTCACTGATATAAACAAGGTGTGCTTTTTGGAAATATATATATACACACATATATATACACACATAATATTTTCAAGCTGTGGATGATTGATCCGTGGATGAAGAATTTGTGGCTATGGAGGGCCAACTGTACACGATCTTGGTAAGAAACACCAGAGGAACCACAAAAGTTGAGGGGAGACGCTGTTTATCTCAATGATCTCCCCTTCCCTCGTTCTTACCTCTCTCTCTTGGACTGCATGACGTATGTACGTTCCCGCTTCACCTTCTCCAGGTGATGCTTCACAGCCGTTTTCTGCCCGGCTTGGTCCTGCTGGGAAAAGCAGAGACAAGGTAAGAGTGACCATCTTGAAATGTGTCATTTAGGGATGTAACAAAAGCCCATTGCAGTTGTTAAACATACAAGATTTGGGGTTTTCTTGATGCTCAGCTCAATTATTTATGAGCTTTGAAGTTTGGCACCAGCCCGACAGAGGTGTGAGAATTTGCAGACATTTCATTTGCCAATGAGGCTTCCGGAAGAAATTCGACGTTCAGGACATTGTGATTTTTAACAAAAAATATTTCTATTTTTGCTTAAGTAATAAAAGTAACAGTATCGGTCTTCCATTTTAATTGTGTGAGTCAAGGCAATCTGAGGGGAAAGGGAATTCCATTGCAAAGCTAAAAAGGGGGGGCCATCCTTCTTTATGAGACACTGAAAATGGGGGTTTTGTGGTTCATGTATCCTTCTCAAATAATAAGCTTTCGTCTCGTTTTTCTTTTCTCCCTTCATTTATTTTATATTTATTTCTCCTTGACCTAGTAATTTCATATTTCCATTCATCTTATCCCTGTCTATAACAGAGTTTCTTTTATGCCCCAAACCCTATTCAGGTATTTTACCATGGGTTTCCATTCTTTCCATTCCATACCCCACTCGCTTCCATGCCAACATTCTCTGAAGATGCCAGCCACAGCTGCTGGCGAAATGTCAGGCTCAAGCTCTTCTAGAACATGGCCACATAGTCTGAAAAACCCACAAAAACCCTATGTCTCTGAGTATTAGACTTTAATGCATAAAAACCATTAGATCTGGTCCTACTCTCTGGGGCAGCAGAGAACAAACCTGCCCGTTCCTGTCTTGGGCAGCCTTGGAGGTATTTAAAGAGGGCAAACATGTCTTCTCTTCTCTTCACTAGGCTGAGCATGCCCAGTTCCTTAAACGTCTCCTTATAGGTTTTGTTCTCCATCCCTGTTTTCTTCCTGGTTGCCCTTCTCTGAAGCTGATACAGTTTGTTCACAACAGCTTTGCAATCTCCTTCTCACACTCTTCACAGAAGGGTCAGATTTTGGAGGAACCCCCTCCGTCGTCGGAGCCAGCCAAGAGGGCAGTACCTGGCACAGGTGGGCAGCTGGGAGTGGCCATTGCTCAGTCGGGCTACTTCCCAGGAGGTCCTCCTCAGATTTCCGATGCTTAGCAATTAACAGTCTCTCCTGGAACTGAAGAGAGAGAGACACACGAGTGTTTATTTTTTCCTTTTTAAGAGTCAACATTTCTTGAGGCTTCACTCGGATGTCAAAAGTCACCTCTTTCAGCCCTGTCCCCTTCTCCAGAAAAAAGTTGGAATTTGGATGCTGGGATAAAATGGCCAAATGGACTTCTCAGCAAGAAGTTAAGTTTTACTAAGGGTAAGGGGGTTGAGCCCATATCAAATCATTGAAGTGACTTAAATCTGACAAGTCCAAGTCAATCAATTCAAGTCTACGTCACTGGCACCGGATGATGACCGCCTCTGAGGTGTCACCCTGTGCAGTTCTCACCCCCTGCACCATCCTTGTGACACACCTGGGGCTTAAATTCATAGAATCATAGATGACCTCAAGGGCCATCCAGTCCAACCCCGTTCTGCCATGCAGGAACTCTCAATCAAAGCATCCCCGACATATGGCCATCCAGCCTCTGTTTAAAGACCTCCAAAGAAGGAGACTCCACTGCACTCCGAGGAAGGAGTGTGTTCCACTGTTGAACAGCCCTTACTGTCAGGAAGTTCCTCCTAATGTTGAGCTGGAATCTCTTTTCCTGGAGCTTGCATCCATTGCTCTGGGTCCTAGTCTCTGGAGCAGCAGAAAACAAGCTTGCTCCATCCTCAGTGTGACACCCCTTCAAATACTTAAACAAGGCTATCATATCTCCTCTTAACCCTCTCATCTCCAAGTTAAACATCCCCAGCTCCCTAAGGCGTTCCTCATAAGGTATGGTTTCTAGACTCTTCACCATTTTGGTGGCCCTCCTTTGGACACAGTTCCTGCTACTCAACATCCTTTTTGAATTGTTTTGCCCAGAACTGGACACAGTATTATCCTAGGTGAGGCCTGACCAAAGCAGAATAGAGTGGCACTGTTATTTCCCTTGATCTAGACACTATGTTTCTATCAATGCAGCCTAAAATCGCATTGGCCTTTTTAGCTGCTGCATCACACTGTTGACTCACATTCTGCTCATGCAGCCACACCACAGATAGCACCCATGCCTTGGGAACTCACTCGCAGGATCTGCCGCTCCTTGTCCTGCTGACGTCGACGCTCCCCTTGGGCTTGAATGGCCGCCAACTGCTGCAGGGCCTCCTCCTTCTCCTCACGGGAGAACCAGATGAAGGCCTTCTCTCGGCACGGGGGGCAAGGAGGAGGAGGCTGGGGAAGGGGGAGAAACTGCAGTGTCAGGACCAGAGGGTCTTTGAGAGAAGGTCTAAGAAGAGTGGCCAAAATCCTACATTAAGGAGGCAGGGTGCACCTTTATGCTCACAGAGTGGTGTGACAGCCGTGCAAAGGAGCTTGCTTAATCAATTGCAACCCAAATGGAAGACACATTTGCATGGGCAAAGTGCATTCACACATGAAACCAGGTTATCTGACAGACTATACCCTATAAGCCTGCCAGAACACTGAGGTCTATAAGACTCTCTTTCAGTCCCGCCACCTTCACAGGTACGATCAATGGGGACATGAGACAGGGCCTTGTCAGTGGTTGCCCCAATACTCTAGAAATCCCTCCCTAGGGAGACCAGCATGGCACCCTCTTTGCTGTCCTATTGTCATGAGAAGAAAAGCTGGACTGGCATCTATCCGGAGTGGTTTGACTGCGTCTTCCATTTTTAAAATATATATTTTTAATTTTTGCTATAATTATGGAATCACAGCAATTAAAAACAAAAGCCAAGCCTTGAAAGCACTGAATAAAAACAATCTCAGCCTGTTTGGGAATAGTGAGAGGGAAGGAGGAAAAGAAGAAAATCACCCCTCTTGTGCCACGTGATGGCTGTCAATCATTACTGACATGGAAAGGACCTATTACACTAAGGAGCTAATGGAATAGGAGGAATATTAGGAGCCTATTGACAGGATTTCACTGTCGATGAAAAGGTGCACCACGGAAACCAAGGAAATGCTAAGCAGTAACTGAATAGATGTGTCACTCTGTGAGAAGTATTGGCCACATACACTAAGATCTTGCTTTAATTCTAGTTTATTGCCTTTTATGATGAAGTCCATAGTAACATAACTGTAGGACTCTACTGGAGCACAACTGTATGCAACTATGTAATTCCAGTTTCCACATATGTAAATCCGCTTACAAAGATGTAAGCTCCCAACAGGATTCTGGTCACTATCTCTAACTAGTTACAGTGGCTGCTTGGCATCTTTTGGGGTTTGGTCCCAAGACGCCCCATGGATAACAAAATCGATAGATGCTCAAGTCCCATTCAGTACAATGGCACAGTGAAATGATGTCCCTTATATAAAATAGCAAAATCAAGATTTGCTTTTGGGAGTTTATATCTTTTTGGAACATTTTCAGCCTATGCATGGCTGAATCCATGTATAAGGAATCTGTGGATATGTAGGGCCGACTCAATTCACTTTCTTTGTGGCATATCCAGAATGATTTAAAAGTCCCAGATTTTATTCTTGTTCTTTCCAATTTTATACTAGGTTAAAATAAACCAATCGGGGGAACTGGTATAAAAAGTCTATGACTGTACCAGGAGCTGACAGAAAATATTCTGGGATAAACAAAATGTGTATGGATTTCTTCAATAAAATTGTGAAGAATTGGAACAAAATATGGCACTTTATCATCTTTTAAATCAGGCTGGATGCATCCTCTTTTTCTCTCTCATTTTTTGCAACAATTTACATATCAAAAGTTCTGTTTCTTGGAAATATTCCCTGCTATCACCCAAACCCATCCCTTTGTCCACTCCTTTGCCTCCTTCTCTTTCCCTGCAAATGTGACCATCTTTATGAGGGACACCAGCTCTCTCCAGGATTTTCTCAATGCTCTTGCAGCGTCTACCATTTTGGAACACTTGTTTGCATGGGATAGAAGGAATGTGCATGCCATGATTTTGGAGATACAGAATGTTTGGCCCTGAGCACAGAAATCAGCATCCCAAGGATCTCACCTTTGTATATATATTTTTAAATGGCAAATTAGGTTTCAAACCATCCTGGTTAGTAAAATTGAGAAGCTTAGAAGAATCTTTAGGATTCAAGAAGGGCAGTGGTTAGTAATGGTTTGAGTGTCAGGCAAAGGCTGCATCTGCATGGCAGAATTAATGCATTTTGATACCACTTTGATGCTATGGAATTCTGGGTTTTGTAGTTTTGTGAGATATTTAGCCTTCTCTGTCAGAGAGTTCTGGTGCCACAACAAAATACAAATCCCAGGATTCAATAGGATGGAGCCATGGCAGTTAAAGTGGTGTCAAACTGTATTAATTCTGCAGTGTGGCAGCAGTCTATGACTCTGATGTGAGTTTGTGTGTATGTGCTGGAAATCAAAAATATAGTTGTGTTAGTCTGTAGGAACAGTATGTAAAGAGATCTTTTAGCACCTTTGAAACTAACGGCAAGAAAGAAGTTGGTAGCATGAGCTTTCCTAGACTAAAGCTCCATGAAATGCATCTGAAGAAGTAGACTTAAGTCCATGAGAGCTGATGCTGCCAACTTCTTTCAGTTAGTCTCAAAGGTGCTACAAGATCTCTCTACGTACTGTATATACTGTTTATGTGTCTTTAAGTTGCCTGTCAACTTATGGTAACTCCATAAATTTAATAGGGTTTTCTTAGGCAAGGAATTCTCAGAGGTGGTTTGCCAGTTCTTTCCTCTGAAATAGAGCCTACAGCACCTCGTATTAGTTGGTGGTCTCCCATCCAAGTACTGACAAGGCCTGGCCCTGTTTAGGGCCATTTGGAGACTAGGATCTGGAGACTTCCATTTGGAGACTAGGATTCAAATTCCCGCTCAGACGTGGAAACCTATTGTGTGACCTTGCACAAGTCACATTCTGTCAGTCTCAAGAAGAAGGCAAAGGCAACCCCCCTCTGAACAAATCTTGCCAAGAAAACCCCATGATAGGATCACCTTAGACTGAGTCACCATAAGTCAGAAACAACCTGAAGGCACACAACAACAAGGGGATGGGCAATGCCCGAACACAATGGATAGTGCCTTGTCCCCCACATACTGCATAAGAAGAACAAAATACATTTTTATAAAAGCAAAGAGCTGCACACTCACTTAACTTTCCTGGTGCAGATTTGTTTGAAATTTTGAGCACCTCCTTCACCAAACACAGCAGTCCCACTATCACACTTGCAACCACCCCACTTTCCTTGGCCAGCTGGCCTCTCCTTACCCCAGGCGGTCTAGCATGGGTCCCAGCTTGGGCCATGCTCCTGGAGGTTTCTCTGGATAAACCCACACTGAGAGATGCTGCCGGCTCACATCTCAGCTCCTCGTCACACTTTGCAGGGCTGGCTGGAGACAGCATGGCCACAACGGTGTTTTCCCAGGATTGGAGGACCGCCTCTTTTTGCTCCCATGATAATGATATCTCCAGACTGCTCTTTGATATTCCAGGCTGCAGATTATTCAGGTCCAGTGGACAAAACCCAGAAGTCGAGAGAGCACTCTGAGGAGTTTCTTTGGTTGACCAGATTCCTTTCTCTTTCTGTTCCTGAGACGCTGAAGCTTCTTCCAACTGCTGAAACTCAAAAGTCCCCATCTCTGTTTGAACCTCCTGCTCCTTTTGCAGCTGGAACAGTTTGATGTGTCTTGATTTTGGGAATGGAGAGGTCTCCTGTTCTCCCTGGAAATGCTCATCTACCTGTTGGGCCTTTGATTCCCTCTGATTCAAGGGAAGAAGAATGACTGAGGTTCCAAGATCTTGTGGTTGACTGTGCAATGTCTCTTGAGATGAGATTATCTGTTGAAGACCTAGCTCTTTATCTTGGGAATTCAGGTCTTCCACCCCGCTCAACACCTTGTATTGGATGCCCTGGTTCATCCTTGATAAATCTCGATGGTCAGGAATTTGTGGCTTCACCTGCAAGGCTCCTACCAGTTCATTTTGGGACTTTGGGGGCTCTGTCCCCCTCTCTAGCTCCTTCTCTGCATATTCAAAGGACTCCCACCCAACTTGTGGGGTCTCCTGAAGGCAATGGCTCTTTGTCTCTATGTGTTCCTGGGACTGAAAGATATGAGGACTCATAATCACATCTGAGAGCACTGGAGATGTCTTTGACGAACCCATCTCTGTTGCCATTAGTGTTGGTAAATCTGTGCCACACTCTTTCTTCAGTGTTCCTAGGGTCTGACAAAACTCTTGGGCTTTCTGGGGAGAAGGAAGGGTCTCCTGTTTTTCTAGGTGGGTCCCATGCACTTCAGAAACAGTCTGATCAATTGTTAGTGGCTGGCAAGACTCTGTAGCTCTCAGTTCCTGGTGTTGAAGGATCTGAAGACCTAGAGTTCCCAGGAGTTTGGCTGCCCCATGCCCTTCTGGTTCCAAGAGATTGTGAGTTTCTTGAGGATGAAGCTTCTCCCCATCCTTCAGTTCTTGGGGTCTTAGAGATTCCAGTTCATTGTGAAGCCTCCCCAATTCCTGAAGAAGCTCAATTCCAAACTGTGGGACCTCATTAGGACGGAGTGTTTGTGACAAGCTGGACTGTGGAGCTACAGCTGGCAAACTTCCTTGCTCCTGGGTGAAATCCTGGTTCATGTGCAGAGACTTCTTGGCTTTCATGGGATCCACTTCCATTCTGTGTGCTACTCCTTTGGATTCAAGATTCTCTGGGGATTCCAGGGCCCCTTCAATAATGTTCTGTATCTCCTGAAGTTGGCAAGTGTCCATCTTACCTATTCCCTCGATGCTATATGACTCTTGCTCCACAAGTCTCTGAATCAGCAGCAATTGTGTTCCTGGTTCAGGAGTATCTTGGCTCTGAGGACTTTCTGGCATTGGAAGATGCTGAATCTGAGAAACATCACTCCTTCTTAGCAACTCGAGCCCAAGCGTCTTAGATTTCCTCAGAAGGTTGCTCAGGAGTGGAGAGCCTTGTAGATCCTTCTCTTCTTGGAGGTCAAGAAGCAGCTGTGGCTCCACCAATCCATGTAACTCTGGTTCTGTTTGCAAACACCTTTGTATCTGGAGAGGCTGGTTAGCATTCAGAGGACATTCCTGGAGTGTTAAAACTTCCACATTTCCACATTCTGTGGAGCAAAACATCTGAGTGCCTGCCAGTGCTTGGGAGCAAAGGACTCCATTATTTTCCATTTGCTCCTGATTCTGGGCAGGTTTCAACCCCATCTGTTCTGATTTCTGAGCCTCACACATTTTTTCTTCCTCCAGTAGTGGATCCATTTGGTCCTTCTGGAGAGGTTCCTGGACTGGAAGGATTTTGGAATGAAGGACTACTGGGCCTTTGATTTCCTGAGGTTCTGATAACTCACCCTCAAATTTTATCTTGGGATGACTTATTCTGACCCTGCTTGGACTTCGCAGGTTAGGTGAATCCACCTCTGCCACCAGTGCCAATGGCTCAAGGGCCTGCAGTTCCCTTAGATCGAGAGACTTTGATTTTCTCAAAATCCACAAAGGCAGGAAAGCTTTTGTTTCCATACCTGCTGAGGGCACCTGAGTTGGGGGCCTCATCAGCTCAGGGGTCTCTGGCAGCCTCAGTGGAGTTCCTCCAACCTGTTGATGACATAAGTGCCTTGGATCTGTGGATTCCAGAGACACAAAACTCCCTGAGCTATTTTGCATGCCATTCATGGCTTGCAGAAGTACATCTTCCACCTGTGAAGTTCCCAGTGGATAACTGACTTCTGTTTCTTTCCATCCTTGGAGCTGCTCAACTTCTGAGTGCATATCTCTCTGGTAATCCAAGGTACCTGGACCATTTTCTCCAAGTCGTTTCTGAGATGTTGAGGTCTTCTGGAAACTCAGTTCCTTTTGTGCAGGAAATTCTGCTCCATTCTCAGCTTTTTGATGAGATGGACATTTCTCTCCGCTCTCCAGCACTTGGGCCTCAGCAATCTCTGTACTTTCCTGCACACCTTCTAGAGGTTGGGATATTTCTGGTTTCTTCTGCTTCTGGAGCAGAGAAGCTCCTGGCACCGATATTTCCTGGACATCAAGAGACTTTGATTTCTTGAGCAATGCTGCTGGAGGCCAGGAAACCTCTCTCAAAAAGAAGGTCTGGTGGTGTCCTTGCAGGGTTTCCTGTGTTCCAATAAGGTTATCTTCCTCTGTCCTAAATTCACAGCTTCCTCCTTCACAATGTTCCGGGGAGCAGGAGGTCTTAGGATCCATGCTTTCCTGGGGTTTAAGGTTCTCAGGATCCATCTGCAATGGTCCTTGAGGGTGAAAGACAACCCCTTCTTGCTGTTCTTGGCTCTGGCATGTTCTTGGCTCCATCACCTGGAACGATTCTGACTTTATCTCCAAAACACTCTGAAGAGGAGGAGGAGGAGAAAGAGCAGTATGGCTTTCTGTCCCTAGGTCCTGCGGCTGAAGTAAACATTGTGTGCTCTGGGCCTGTACACCTTCCAGACCACTCTTTCCATCAGATTTAAATGCTTTCTTTTTCTGTGGTTTCATCTGGAGATCTTCTGGAACTACTGGGAAGTTTTTTGTGCTATTCTCTGGCTCTTCTTGAACTTGGGGGGGCTCCATCTCATACAATTCCTGTGGCTTTGGAGCACGGAGCTTCATTAAGTCAAGAGACTTTGATTTTCTTGCTAAGCCTCCTGATGGTAGGAGACCTTCTGTATCACCAACTTTGTAGGAATAACACATTTGAGGTTTGCTGCCCTGTAACTGGGAGGCGTTCAATTCCTTAATCTCTTCAGGTACAAAGGTCTTTGAAGAGCCCTGTGTTTTCTTGGTGTCCCTTTCTGTCTGCGGAGGACTCTCAAATGAAGCACACTCAATTTTCTTCAGTGCCTGAACCTGAAAGGCCTGAGGGCTTTTCCTGGGACTTTGGGTCAATTCTGCTCTCCCTGGGACTTGAAACTCTATCTGTTGCAACTCCATCCTAGAGCAAATAGACTCTTCCTCAGAAGGAATATCTGGAACCTGTGGACATTTTGTATCTCTCCTTTCCTGAGGCTGAAGAAGATCAACTGTTGATATCACACCTTCATTTTGAAAGGTATCTTTCTCTACTGCAGGTGCCTCCAGTTCTTGGGAATATAGGTTCGTTTGGTCCATGAATTCCTTTGGCTCTTGGCACCTTGACTCCTCAGAAGGAGGTTTTTGCTGTAATTTTGTTGCTGGTGGCTCAATGATCTCCTGAGATTGAGCTGAAACCAGAAGCTTCATGTGTTGCATATTTTGTTGGGTCAACTCCAAAGCCCACCACAGAAGAGGAGGTGTTTCTGGACTTATTCGCTTCAGGTGCTGAAGAAACCCTCTTTCCCGTTCAGGGGCTGGCTGTGACTGTAAGGCCTGTGGTTCCTTCAGTCCTTGCTGTGGAACTGAATGACACTGAGAGGTTGCTTGGCTTCTCTGTGACTCTAACTGGACTTTGGGGGACTCTAGTCCTCTTGGTTCTTGAGGGCAAAGGCCCTGTTCCACCTCTGGAACTCCTAACAGACCATGCTGAATTTGAGAAGCTTGTGTAGCCATCTCTTCTTGGGAGCCGGGAGGCTGAAATATCTGTGGGTCTGGCAGAGATGTTCCCTCAAAATGAGAGGTTTCACTGTATGCCTGAACCTGATGAGTTTCCTTTTTTAGTGGATAAAAGATCTTTGGGTCTTCACATCCTTGTATTTTATGGGATTCTGTATCCCTATGTGGCTCTCTGTGTGGCACGATCCTTTGTAACTTTTGTAGTTCCTGAATTTCTGGAGCTTGTGCTTCCTCTTGTGAGATCTTTTGAGGGAAAAGAGTTGGCTCCAGGTCCCTCAGATCTTGGGTCTGAAAGATTCGTGGTTTTCTCAACTCAAATGATTTTGCCTTCATTCCTAAGGTTGTCCACAGAAGAGGAGGAGAAGTGTCTGGACCTCTATGTTCATTATGGGGAAGAACCATTTTGGATGGTGAGCCACTTCCTTGGGCCTGTGAGATTTCTAGACGTTCCTTGCCATAAAGATGAAGGGGCTGCTCTGGACCTTTGAGCAGTTCTGGTGCTCTTTGCTGTGTTTCAGAAGCTTTTGTCTTTATGTGTTGAGGCCCCTGGGCTTGAGATGTTTCCAGTTCCATTTTCAATTCACCTAGAAGGTCCTTCTTCTCCTGTAGAAGAGGAGATGTTGACCTCTCAGGAAGAGCAACCTGAGGCTGAGGAATATCTAGACTTGTAGACAGCATTATCGCAGCCTTCAAAGTTTCCTTCCCTGCCTGGACCTGAGTCACCTCAGCTTCCTTCAATTCTTGAACAGATATAATACTATCCTGATGTTCCTGTGTCTTCTGGATCTCTAGTTTCACCTGCGATCTTCCTTGTGGCTGAACGATCAATGACTGTTTCAGCTCCTGGTCTTCCAAAGCCTGTGGCTTCCTCAGCTCAAAAGATTTTGACTTCAGCCCCAGGGCACCCCACAGAAGAGGAGGGGATTCTGGGCTTTTAGTTTCCTGAGACAGAGGAACCCACATCTTTGGTGGCACATTCTCTTGAGTATCACCTATGTATTCCAGACTCTTCCTTTCAGAGAGATGCAGCTCTCTTGTTTCTCTGACGGTTCCTAAATGCCTTGGCAATTCCACCTCTGGCTGTGGAGATTCCTGCCTGTGAAGCATTTGTAGGCTTCTCTGTAGGACCTTCTGGACTGAAATGGCTCCCAGCTCTTTCCTATCTTGAGGCTGAAGGGCCTCCATCATTCCAGGGATGACAATATATGATTGTTCCACTAGAGGTTCTGGAGAAATCGTAGATGTTTCCATATCCTGATAGTCTCTCTCTCCTGGTAGAGCTTCTTTTGCTTGCATCTGAGGGACCACTGGGTCCTTCAGTCCCTGAGGATAAAGGCTCTTTGGCTCTCTGATTTCCTGGGACTTCTGGGTCTCTGGCTTGAGCTGTGGTTCTCCATGAGGATGAACCATGGACACACTCTTCACTTCCTCTTGAGGAAGTTGAGGGACACACATTTCCTTCTGTGGCATTTCCTGGGCCAAAGTCAGGTCCAGGTCTGGGCTTGGATGGACACATGGATACCCTAACTCAAATGATTTCGCCTTCTTCCTCAAAACCTTCCACAGAAGAGGTGCTGTCTCTAGATCCCTGAATATCTGAGGAATCCCTCCATCTTTTTGTGGAGCTGTTTGTGGGACATATGAAAACTCCAGGCCCTTTTTTTCATGGGATTGAAGTGCTGGTGATGGCTCTCTTGAGATGGGGGATGTTGACTTTTCCAGCTGGGTTTCCTGCATTGGGGGCATTTTTGTCTGCCTTCTTTCCTCAGATGAAAAGCCCTTCATTTCTTCTACATTTTGAGACCTGGAAAATCTGGCCCCATCTGGGGCCATTTGTCTCACCTGAAGGGCTTCCTCTTCTTTCAGAGGCGGTTTCTCCAGCTGCAGGATTTGTGATTTCCTCTGTTGACTCTGAGACTGGAGGACCTCTGACAGTCTGCTTTCCTGCGAGACAAGAGCATCTCTATCTGGCTGTGGATGCTGAGACTGTATGGAAGGACCTTCTGGCTCCCTTAGTTCTTCCAAATGAAAACTTGCTGGCTTTCTCAGTTCTAGAGACTTTGACTTCCTCCACAGGATTTCACAGAAAGGAAGGTTTTGAGGCTGAGAAAGTTCTGTTCCCTTCTGGTCTTGTGTGGTTTTTGGACTCTCCTCTTCTGGATGATGATGATCTTGAGGGCCTCCTTGGAATACAAGAACCCCTTGATCCTTTTGGAGAAATTCAGACCCATGGCCTTGAAATGCCTCTGGTCCCACCTGTTTTTCTGCTTGAAATGTCTCAGATACTTCCTGCTCTCTTCTGGATGTTCTGGGATGTGAATAGCCTTGCGGCAATTCTGGAACGTCCAGCCTCTCAATCAGTTTCTTTTCAGCTTGTGGCATGTCTTTTTCTTTCTGGCAGTGATCTAGGGACTCCCTTCTTTCTAGCATTCCTGTGATGGGAAGCTTCCCCAGTTGCCTGTCTTCCTGAGTCCGTGCCGTATCTCCGGAGTCCAGAGACTTTGCTTTCCTTGCCAGACCAACTTGGGTTGAAAGGACCTCCATTTCCTCCTGATGATGAGACTGAATGGCTTGGGTCCTGACCAGATGTCTCTGTAGCTTCTCTTGAGCATGAAGAGGATCTGTTTCCATTGAGACCTGATAGACTTCTGTCTTCTGTGCTTCAGGACTGGGCACTTGTGTCTCCTTTGAAGAAACTTCAACAGCCTGTAGCTTCTCTTTCAGCTTAGATGTTTCTAGTTCCTGCTGCAATAGTTCTGGTGTCAGAACACTCTCCTGTTTGCTCCCTGAAAAAGTCTGGCTTTGGAGACCCTCCCTCAAGAAGTGACCATTTGGATCTTTTGTCTCTTTCTGAGAAATTTTCTGGGCTTTGGCTCCCTCCCATTTCTGGGGATGAGAGGCCTGGGGATATTTATGGTCCTGCTGAATCTCCGGTGACCCCCCATTTCTATAGATCCTTGTCCTTGATAGCTCTTGGGGGTCAAGAGATTTTGATTTTTTCAGCAAAGCCCCCTGGAGCTGGGAAGCTTCTGGAATATTTTGTTCCTCATGGCATGGATCTCTGGAATATCTTGTTCCAGGAACCTGAAGTGTCAGAGACTCTTCATGAAGATCTTTGTAGGAGGCCTTTGGAGTCTTTGGATCCACCTCTGAATCTCTCCATTTCTCAGACAAAGGGGCTTTTGTGTCCTGGGTGAGTAAGCTCTTATAAGTTCCCTCATCCTGAGGCACAAAGGCCTCTGTGTCAACCTTTTTCTGAATCATGAGGGACTCCTGCTTCCCTTTGGAAGAAATTAGAGGTCCCGTGTCCATTCCTTTCCTTGTTTCATCTACCTGAACAATTTCTGTTTCTCTATGAGGTTCAATACATGCTTGGGTATCAAGAACTCCCATTTCCTTGTGTTGTGCTGCTAAGAGATGGGGCACTTGCAATCCTGTTTGCAGAGGGATTTCTGAAACTCTTAAGCCTTGGGGTATCAGAGCCTGGGTTGCTGCAGATTCCAAGGATATCAAAGACTTGGACTTCCTCAATAAAAGCCCCTGGGATCCAGATATTGCCTGCCCCATCAGCACAGGTCCCTGGCATGGTTCCTGTTTCTGTGAAGAATCCCGTAGACCACCAAACTCTTCACCTCTGACAGCTTTGGGGTCCTTCACCTCAGAGGATCCTGGAATCTCACAAGGAACTAGGGGCTCCTCTTGAAAGTAAAGGATTTCTGACTCTGTCTCTATCCCTTGGGAGAACTTCATCCCTGTTTCCTCTTGCTTTTGAGAGTGGTGAGGCACAAGGCTCCCCATCTGCTTTTGAGAGTCTTCCTGTCTCTGTGGTATCTCTAGGATCTTCTGTGGATCCCTCACACCTTGGAGATCTTGTTGAAATTTCTCTGGAATCTCATGTGGTTCTGGAAAACTCTGGGGTTGAAGTGACTTTTGGTCCTGTTGCTTCTGGGTTTGGGGCTTATCTGCTCCTGTCTGCATGGTTCCTTGAACCTTGAACACATCCACATCACAGTGTATTATTTCCCAAGGATAAGGTTTCTCAGGCTCTCTTGGAGCGTAGGGTTCTGGTCCTTCCCATTTTGGTTCCAATTCTCCCTGGGCTGAAAGGTCTTCTGAGGTCCTCTGGATGAATCCCTTGTCCTCGCCCTCCCTTCCTTTCTGTAGAGAGCCAAGAGTCTTTTCTCCCCAAACTATCTCCTTTGCTGCGGTGGCTTCTGAATCATCTGGTGGTGCCTTGTGAATAGGACAAGCTTTCTGGTCCTCTTGCAAAGTTTCCTAGGAAACAAACAAAAGCAACATCTACAAATCTTGACACAGTCACCTCTTCCTTTGAAAAAAGGTCAGTGATTGGAATGCTCTTAAGTAGTCCCAACTATGGATGGAAAGAATACAGGTTGCGTTTCCCTTAATTCCCTGGAATTTTGAAATCCAAAATACTCCAAAATTCAAAATTGTCCACATGAGTGGCTGAGACAGTAACACATTTGCTTTCTGAGGTACGCAATATACACAGACTATGTTTCATGCATACAATTGTTAAAATATTGTGTATACAATTAACTTCAGGCTACATGTATATGAAACATAAATGAATGTCATGTCTAGACTTGGGTCCAATCCCCAAGATGTCTCATTGGGTACATGAAAATATTCCAAAATCTGAAAAACTCCAAAATCATGCACAAAATTATTTAAAATGTTGTGTATAAAATTGCCTTCAGGCTGTGTATATATGAAACATAAATGAATGTCATGTCTAGATTTAGATCACTTCTCCAAGATGTATCATTATATATATGTAAATATTCCAAAATCTGAAACACTCCAAAATCCAAAACAATTCTGGTCCCAAGCATTTGGGATAAGGGAGACGCAACCTGTATTCAAAAATAATCAGATAATGCTTTAAAGACATTATATAATATTTTTGAGTGTTGGGAAACCTGGAATGATGAAAATTTTCAAGACTTATTCTGCAGAAAATTCACACATAGTTGGTTTGCACAGAAAACAGCCTTTTCTGAGCAGAAAATACAGAAAACGTTGTACTTGGTTATTTATTCCCAAGAAAATTCACATGTAGTTAACTTGCAAAGAAAAAGACATTCCCTGTGCAACAAATATTATTTCTGCATAGGAATATTATTTTCCTGTAGTTTGAATCCACTGCTCTGTGTCCTATTCTCTCATCCTCAATATGACATCAAATATTTAAACATGGCTATCATGTTAACCCCTTAACCTTCTCTTCCACAGGCAAAACATATCCAGCTCCCTAAGCTGCTCCTTGGTGGTTCCCAGACCTTTCACCATCTTGGTTGCCCTTCTCTGGACACATGGCTCCAGCTTCTCAACAGCCTTTTTGAATTGTGGAGCCCAGAACTGGACACAATCCAGTCTGACCAAGGTCTGATCAAGGCAGAATAGAATGCTACTATTACTTCCCTTGATCTATATATGACTTTCCTATAGATGCTACGTACAATTGCATTGGCTTTTTCAACTGCCACATCGTATTGTTGGCTCATGTTCAGTTTGTAGTTTGACCTATCCTCCCCAAAAGGTCCAGCACATTGGATAGCTCCTTTAAGTATATCAGAGCAGGTTCCTCACCCCCATAGGGTCCATCAGCTACTACTAGGCAACATGTAGTCCCAAGCATCTGTCCTCGCAGTCCCACTGCTCTGTCGTGTCTCGTGGCTCACCTGGTGGCAGGTTGGGTGGGGATTTTCCAAAACTTGCCTGCATTGGCTGCTGCTGTTGAGAATGAGGATGCAAATGCTGGGCCAAGCCCATCAGCGGTGGTTCTTGCAGCCAAGAGAGGAGTCTCTCATAAGTTTCTCCTTCCTGTTGCAGGTGCAGGTGTTGAATAAAAAAGAGGGAACATGAGTAAGGAAGTTACTTATTACTGTAAACAGAGGCTGAGGCCTGACTGGGAATGTTGTAGCAGTCTGATCCCACCAACTGTCATGGTCACTTGCTAAGCAACCCTGGAGTTTGTAATTTGGCAAGGCACTTGGTGGAGAGTGTAGCTAGAAGGCAAGCGTTCAGACTCCCATTCAATCCTAGAAAACCTGCTGGGTGACCTTGGGCAAGTGCCACTCTCTCAGCCTCAGGGGAAGGCAATAGTGGCAGCCTGGCAACCCTCTGCCCTGAACAAATCTTGCCAAGAAACCCCCATGATAAGGTTTGTCTTAGGGTTGGCATGTGTCAGAAATGGCCTAAAAGGACGCTACAAAAACCACTACAACAAGACACTTAGCATTATACTCCGCTGGGCGCCTAGATCTTTCAAAGTGCAGGTCCTCAACTTGGGTTGATTCACATTTCAAAGTTATATCACTTTGATACCACTTTTAACTTCCATGGCTACAGCATATGGAACCATGGGACCTGTAGTATGCTGAGGGATGTGTAATTCTGTTATAGCACTCGAATGCTGTTATCCATGGAAAGACACTAGAGCTCTCTAGGAGGGGAGTCTAAGGACCCATCAGCAAACTACAGATCCTGCGGCTCCTTAGAATGCAGTCATGGAAGTTATATTGGTATCAAAGTGATATAACCATGTGGTCTGCCTAAATCGTGTTGATTACCTCCAGTGAGAGTAGACCCACTGAACCAACTATGAAATGGTAAGTCAACACTAATATAAATCCCATTGATTCAATGTGTTTACTCTAGTTGAGACTACTAATAGAATGGGTGGCCTTCCCAGTTCATGCACATCCTGCCCTTTCTTCAATACTGGGACTCAAGGGAGCTCACAAATATTAAAGAAATACAGTTAAAAGCAGTCCCAGAAACCTAATTGAAACATGTAAAAAGCTATTTCTAAAATGCAGTTAAATAAGCCATAGAATTTTACAACTACTTAAAACGCATCCATTAAAGGAATTAAAAATAAGCACCAGAACTCTATATCACCTTTTACTTAATGTAATTTTGCATATACCATAATCTCTGTTAGTGAATTGTAAAGATGTGTGTATGGGGATTGGGACTGATGTGTATCAGTGCACAATGCACAATGCACATTAGACACTTTGCCAGCTCTATTTCATAGTAATGTAATCCTACTGGATACAAACATTATGGAGCTAACTAATCCTAATTGCCACATGTATAAAGCTATGTATGGAGATGTAACTTCCCAACAGGATTCTATTTGTTTATCCCTGTCATGTCTCATTTCCAGGATCCAAATTTGGGCTCTGAAACAGACAGTGAAGCAGAGGGACAAGGTGCCATGCTTAGTTCCTGGGACCCAGATTTAGACTCTGACACAGACAGGGAAACAGAAGGACGGAGGACATGCCAGTGCTTGAGACAGACAGTGACACTCCCCAGCAACCACAATACACAGACATGGACTTGACACTATTGGAGCTGAATGTAGATGAGAGAGGGAGGGGTTTGTGATGCTCAGAGCATTTATACAGGAAACGCTCATTAATCAGGCAACGGGTGCCAGAGGCTGCCAGCCTATAAATAATCCAGCAACTCCCTTGGGGGGTTGTTGCTGACAACCAAACATTCTGGAAGAAGCAACACTTTTGTCTCTTGATTCCTGGTTCATGTTTCCAAAGACTCTTGGCCCCTGCATTGTAAGCTGGCCACACTACTTCCTTAAACTGAGGCTTTGTATTTATTGCTGCACCCTACTGACCTGGACCACTGAATTCTGAGAACTGTAACTGACTGGTAAGCATCTATACATGACTGGGAATACCTGTCTTGCCTCTGCTGGACTTGGCTTGGTACTTTGTCCCTGACTGGACCCAAAGACAGGACAGTTCCCTTTTCTCACAGTAAAGTCACTTTGCACTAACCCAAATTCCACGTGGCTGACAGAAATATTGATTATTCTGTTTCTTCCTACCCTCTTTCTCCTTGGCATTCCTCACCCTTCTGCTTGAGATTCCAGCCAGATCCTCCAAGGCACAGCTCAGCTCCTCCTGCTGCTCTTGCTGCAGGCTCACAAGCACAGGGATGGCACAGTCTTGCCATGAGACCTCAGCCCTCTGGGCAACTAGAAGCTGCTTTTGAGCTAGCTCCAGGACATTGGATATGGCTTCCTCCAAGGGAGGGGACTTATCTACCATGTTGCTTTCTGTGGAGGGATCAGAACATAGACAAAACTGCAATCATAGAATCATAATTGGAAGAGACCTCAAGGGCCATCCAGTCCAACACCCTTTTGCCATGCAGGAAGATACCACCTAAAAACTCCATGCTTAGATGGCCATCCAGCCTCTGTTTGAAAAGCTCTGCCACATTCTGGGGCAGCATCTTCCACTGTGGAACAGCTCTTACCGTTAGGAAGTTCTTCCTAATTTTCTTTTCCTATAGCTTGAATCTCTTGCTCCACATCCTGTTCTCTGGAGCAGCAGAAATCAAGCTTGCTGCATCCTCAATACAACACCCCTTCAAATATTTAAACATGGCTTTCATGTCTCCTCTTAACCTTCTCTTCTCCAGATGATATGGAGAGGAAGAACACAGAGGTGAAGTGAGGCTGAGCTGGATTAACCTATCTACATACCCTATAAAATTTCACAGTTAGATTGTTTCCCCACCCATCCTGCTGTACCTGTTTTCAGGTGAATCGGCTGTCCATTGCCATAGCTTTGCTCATGGATTCCCTTCTGCTTTCTCAGGATCTGAACCAAGGAGGTTCTGTCTCTTTCCTGCTGAAGCAGCAGCTGGTCCAACACAATCTGCTATGTGATGAAAAGCAGAGCACTCTTAAACTCCAGTTACTCAGACTGCAACACCCAGCCCAGAGGAAAAGTAAAATCAGGGTTTGGAAATGGGATTTGACTGGACCCCAGACTCCTATAACCCTGTGCCTTTGGTTTTCGTACTCTCATTGATTGTCCTGGAACCGCCTTACTCTCACGCCGCACTGACTCTGATCTGTGCGCTGCTGCAAGCCTCAGCTGAGCCAGCTCCTGATGGCAAGCCTCAGGTTCAACAGGGCCCGATTCCCAGAATCTGCCAAAGGAAGAGATACATGGAGACTTCATCCTTTCCAGCTTGGCAGGGACACTCCCCACCAATCCACTGTCTTCCTACTTTTTCAGCTGCTTTTAAAATGTCCCGGTTTCTCTCTCCTCCACCTCCTCTCACTTTCCCCCTCTGTTTTCAGTTTACTTCTCTTGCTGCAATCTGAGTTCCAAGTGTAAAAGGAATTTGAACTCAATTGACTCAGCAATGAGAAGGGGACAGGAGCAGCCATGAATCTTGCCCTTACAAGTAATCCCATGCAAAAGCAATGTTACCCAAAGGCCTGGCCCTTTGCACCTCTCCCCTTATCTCCTTAACTCTACGAGTCTACGATTCTACGATTCTATGATTGTATGTATACGCAAATATTCCAAAATCTGAAAAAATCCTAAACCCAAAACATTCTGGTTCCAAGCATTTCAGTAAAAGGGGGACTCAACCTGTAGTGACAAAGTTGTCCCCGTTCCCACTCCAACAAAGGCTAGGTGACCAAATGGTTAGCTATGGTAATCCTGCACCCATTTTTGAATGTTGCAAGGAGAGGCTCCTGTTCTGATTCCTACTTTCCCAGCACCATATATCTGTCCTTCATCTGTGGGCTCACCGTTCCCCCGTGAATAACTCCAATACAAGCAGGGCGGCATAGAAAGATGCCTCCTGCTCAACAAGCTCCGTTTGCGCATGCAGGTGCAGCAGTCGGCGTGAAATTTCTGGATTGCTGTAGAGACAGAGAAAGAGTGGCAGAACAGACAACTGGCAGAATCTGACCATGGGTCTACCTAGCTCAGTATTGTATATAGCAGGTGGGGTCAAACTGTATTACTTCTACAATGTAGAGCAGTGATTCACAAGCTCTGGCTGTCTAGGGACTTCAGTTCCCAGAATCTCAGATCATTGGCTAAATGGATGAGCCTTCTGGGAGTTGAAATCCAAAACATCTGTTGGGTCAGTCTAGGAATCACTCATGCAGAGGCACCCAGTACAAAGGGCCTCTCCTGATGACCTCAGGTTCATACTGGGAGATGTGGGGGATGCCATATATATTCGACTATAACTCGACCTCATGTATAAGTCAAGGGCAGATTTTGGGGCCAAAATTATGGATTTAAATATAATTCATGGATAAGTCAAGAGTAAAAGTTAGGGCTATGTAACAAAAGATGCAAAAGATGACGCAAAGGAAAACAGTGCCAGAAAACTTATAAAATTCAAGCAGGCATAACAGTTTGTGTTCATACTCATGGATAAGAGAATATAAAGGGAGTGTGAATGCTTCCAGAACAGATGACACTCCCGTCTTTCACCAGGGGATGGTTCCTTTTTCATATAAGAATTAAAGTATAGTACAGTACTTACACTGACTCATGGATAAGTCAACTCAGGTTTTTGGAGTCAATTTTTGACTAGAATTTCTAGACTTATACATGAGTATATACAGTAATTTATTTTGAAATGTATGTCTGCATTCAGACTCAATCAATCAGTCGACAAATTGTTGCAATCTTGTAATGTGGTTTTAGCTGTTGCTGGGTCTTGTCTTCCCTTTTATAAAGGCTCACCTGCCAACCAGGAGGTGTTGCTGGGTCACCAGGGATGCCATCTCTGCCTGCTTTCTATGCTGTAGTTGTTGGAGGGCATGAGCGGCAGTACCTTCTGAGACCGAGGGGTCAAGGGGTCCCATGGAGAGGTCACTCTGTGTGGCCAGAGCCCCAGATCTGTTGAGCATAAAGGCCAGACATTTCCATAGCTGTGAGAGGCATCTGGATTTTAATTTAAAAGAATTTTCATCTGCAAAACACCCTCAACATTAAGGTGCCATGAAAAACTCTTTTATGGTTTTGCTACAACAAGCACACCCCTGTCCTGTTTCCCAGAGATGGGAAACCCATTTGGAGAAGTTACTATTTTGGGTCACAGCTCCTAGAATCCAGAAGATGACATGATTGCTGGGGATTCTGGGAGTTGTCCAAAACATAACTTTTCAAATGTCTATTTCAGGCCACAAATAGGGCATAGAATCATGGAATCATAGAGTTGGAAGAAACCCAAAGGACCATCCAATCCAACCTCCCTCTGCCATGTAATGCCCTTCCTGAGACTGATGGCCATCCAGCCTCTGTTTGAAAACCTCCAAAGAAGGAGACTCCACCCAAATCTCCATTGAAGGAGTGCGTTCCACTGTCGAACAGCCCTTACTGTCAGGAGGTTCCTCCTAATGTTGAGCTGGAATCTCTATTCCTGTAGTTTGCATCCATTGCTCTGGGTTCCATTCTCCGGAGCAGCAGCAAACAAGCTTGCTCCATGCTCAATATGACACCCTTTCAAATATTTAAACACAGTTATCATATCACCTCTTAACCTTCTCTTCTCCACGCTAAACATTTTGCCTACGTCTCTCCTCACAGAGTATGGTTTCCAGACCCTTCACCGTTTTGATTGCCATCCTCTGGACACGTTCCAGAGTTAAGGCAGATGCAAAAAAACAAACAAAAACAACAACAAAAAAACAAACCAAGTGTCTTTTGCACTGAATTAACTCACTTGGGGAGAAAGGGAGGAAGGGGCAAAGATCTTGCTCTTCCCAGGAAACTCAAGCCAAAGTAAACTGCTGCAGCTTCTCCTGGCTTGTGTGCCCTTTCTCATTAACAACCGTTGCCATCTTGACCACGTACATTCTGGCATTTTTTGGCAACATGCATCCTAGTTTTTCTCCGTGAAATTTTGGAAGGTGTGCACTTTGAGAGGTTTGAAGTCTAGCCACCCCATTACTCTTTCTAACATGGTTTCCTTGCTGTAGGGAAGCCTGTTTTCCAACTAGGAAATATGTAATGGAGCTTATTCTTTCCATTCCTGGTTTGCACAGGCCTTTAGCTGTTGGGCTCTTGCTGATCCCGCGGTTGTGATACCTGACACAGTGCTGGGCACCAGGGAGGCTTGAAAGTGACAAAATGCTCCCCTCACGCAAGCCAAAGTCCACCAATGTCTCCAGTTCTGAGATCTTCTCCTCTTTCACATCATGTGGCAAGGATGCCCACAGTGACTGCCCTGCAAAAGAAACAGTGAGAAATGAGACTGATAAGACCTAAGTCTCTCAATTCAACTCTTCTTCACCCAAAGGGTCATTTAATTGCTGTTATACCACTTTCTGGGTTCTGTGGGGCAAACTGTAATTGAATATTGCAAAGGCAATCACCATATTTTTAGGGATATCACAACAAATTATATATATATATATATATATATCGGCCCCAACATAATAATAATAATAATAATAATAATAATAATAATAATAATAATAATTTATTTATTTATAGCCCATCCAGGACCGGTACCTGTGGTTTCACTTGTTGTTGTTGTACTTGGGCTGAGAGTGTGTGACTAACCCAAGTCACCAGTGAGTTTCCATGGATGAGCAGAGCATCGAACCCAGGTCTCCAAGGTCATAGTCTAATGCTCAAATCATTATGCCATGTTGGCTCTCATGGTGTCACTTACCCCTGTCAAAAATTTGTTTTTTCTAAGCAGTTCAACTTTATGGTTAACTTCCAGAGGATAGTGTAGATCTTAGATAATAGCAAATCATATATTTACAGCAATTATTGACCATAGACAAATACTGCTCATTACTCTGAAGATGCCAGCCCCAGCTGCTGATGAAACACCAGGAATAAACTCTTCTAGAACATGGCCACATAGCCAGGAAAACCCACAGAAAACTATGGATGCGGCCATGAAAGCCTTCGACTTCTCGTTGACCATAGACTTGCACTGAAGGACCTCCAGGTGCCTAGATAGAACACCTCTCAGCTTTCAGCAGATACTGGAAGTTGCAGATGATAGCAAACCCTATATTTATGGCAGAGGTTTACTATAGAGTTGCACTGGAAGGCCTCCTGGTGCCTAGATTGAATATCTCTGTAAGCATCTGTTAGCCCTACAGTGCAAATCTTTGCTCAACCTCCACTGGAAATATAGAGTTTGCTATTATCTGCATTTTTCACTATATATAGTAAGTCTGGGAACGTATCCCCTGTGGATACAGAGACTGTACTGTATTAAATTTGGTCCATATTCACTGTTCCAGGCATCTAATGAGGTGCCATAGATAGAAACAAATGCACATTACATAATATAATAGAAGCAAATGCACATTACACTGTGAAGAATTTTGCCCTTCAGTTCTTTGCTAAATACATAACTGAACATTTGGTAGCGGTGGTACTAGTGTGCCTTCTGACTTTTGGTGACCCTAAGGTTTTCTTGGCAAGATTTGTTCAAAAGGGGTCGACACTGCCTTCCAATGAGGCCGAGAGAGTGTCACCTGCCCAAGGTTGCCCAGCAGATTTCCATGCAGCCCCTCCCGCATCCCGTGAACACATTCCTCACCGTAATGCGCCTGCAGCATCTCAGCACATAGTTTCCTCTGCAGAACCCGGTATTTCTGTTCCAGGGCAGCCACCACTCCTGAAGGCTTCTCCTTGTGCAGAGAGGCCAGGTTTCTGGGGTCCCACCTTGGCAAAATCAAGAAGATCTCATTTATCTTTCATCATCACCTCGCTTTTTCTAGCCAGTTCTAACTGGAAGGGGCTTGGTCAGAGCTCAGGTGACCAGATGTCATAACAGCAAAGGAGGACAAGGCACACTAAAATGCAGGACATTCAAGAAAAGTGTAGGGCATTGCAAAATAAAAGCTAAAAACACCAATGTATACATAAATTAATGCTTCTTAGTCATGCTCCGTATGGAGGACATTTTGGAAATCCTCCTCGACAGAAGGTTGAAATGTAGGGCACCTCCTGGAAAAGGAGAGCACTCCGTCAGAGCTGTCACAACAGATCGGAGGAAGATCGAAATGAGACAAAGCAAAAGGGATGAAAAAAGATCAGTTGACATTTCATGGTTGCAGCAAGTATTTTAAAGCAGAGAAACTGTGCATCTCCCCATTCTGGCCTCATCTGCCTTGCAGAAATAATGCAGTTTGATGCCGCTTTAATTGCCATGGCTCAATGTTATGGAATAATGGATTGTTTTTAGTTTGTTGTGGCATCAGATAGAGAAGGCTAAATGTCTCACAAAACCTCAAATCCTATAATTCCATGGCATGGAGCCATGGCAGTTAAAGTGGTGTCAAACTGCATTATTTCTGCAGTGCAGATTCCACCTCTGTCCTAGCTGTATCCCAGCAAGCTATGCAGAAATACATACCGGCCAACATTTCACAGATGGAAACCAGGACGCATGTGGCCCAGCAACATTCAAGTGTGGTCAAGCTGGCAAAAGTGGTTAATAAAGAGACACAAGCGCGGAGACGCTGCAGCAGTTTGCTTTGGTCTGAGTCTACTTGGAAGGGCATGAAGTAATAATTATCATCTGGACATTATTATGGCATATTGGTGAAATTTTGCCAGTGTCATCATTGGTCCCTAAGTGCATGATGTTGAGAAAATCAGCTCATTGTGTCCTTTAGTTTTGTGACAGGTTGTGCCAGAAGTGACTGAAGTGTAAAATCCTCGTAAGGCACAATCTGCAGACTTCTACAATAATGGTATTTGAGGGTCAAGAAGTGCTGGGGGAAATGTGTAAATCTGGATGGCGACTATGTAGAGATAAGTGAAAAACTAGAAATTCAAAAAACCCCTTTCTGTCAAATTTTATTAAAGGTCTTAATTAAAACTGACTTCAAACTTGTACCTGGATTTCAAAGCAAACTCTATGAACTTTTAATTTCCAGAATTTTCAAGATTAGGCAGCTGTGATATTTATCATGGATGTTTGCATTTCTGGATATACTCACATGGCAAGAAGCATTTCTGATGTTTGCTATGCGGAAAGGGAGAACGAGTGGAGCATGGGTCTGTTTATTCCTCTCCTTAGCGCAGAGGGAGTTTGGGGCTGGGAGACTTACCCTTCCAGTAGTGGCTCATCCCCTCTTCTTATCCCCCGTTGATATTGGGGGGTCCTGACCCCAGCCCTTGGACCCTTCAAGAGAGCAAAGAAAGGCAACAGAAAGAATTGGAGGCGTCACTGATCAATGGGACAATTTCCGTCCTTTCGACTGTCCATCTGTACAAGGGACCTACCTTGCAGGGTTGTGGGTGGGCAAAGTGCATGGGGGCACCAAGATTGTTTTGTGGCCTCAGGGGCTGTGGTGATCTGTAATTGCACTTGGCAGAAGGCTGGGCAGGAAAAGGAGTGATAACAGTGGGAAGGAGAGGAGTCCATGGTTTCACCACGGCCATCGACATCCGCCTTTCCCAGACAGACAGACAGACAGCAGCCTCACCAAACCCAGAAGGGGTTGTTGGGTTTCAGCAGCAATGCATTGTTGGGTTGCGGCAGCAATGCAGTGGCCGCAGCAGGCGGAGGGCCCGACCGTCATCCCCCTCTGACATGTCACCTATTGGGGTCTGCATTCCCGTACCCTCCTGGTATAATCAAGTGGAGTTCCAGGATAGAAGCTTCTCCCATTGGGAACGCTCAAAATTCTGTATGCAAGCAGAACTTGGGCTGGGCAATGACAAGTCAACCCAAACAGTCCCTAAATAGATGGATGCAGGAGCAGGAAGATGCATGGGTCCATCGGATAAAAGGAAATCTCCAAAACTATGGCCAGGTCGCTGTTGGAGAGATCCTGCCCTGTTCCAGAGTTGAAGTGAGGTTCTCTCAAGCAGTAGGGCCCAATCCAGGGGCCAGCGTCTTCTGTAGGGAAAGCTCCCTGATAGGACTCAACCTGCCTACCTGTTCGCTGAAGTAAGGCCTTCTAGTACAGGGGTGAGCTCCATCCACAGGTACTTGGGGGGCATGGAAGAGCCAGTCCTTGGAGAAGAGAAGAGGGGAGAGAAAACTGAGTGGCAGCCACTGTGACTAAATCCTTACTTTCCTTTTTGGAAGAGCCAGAATCTCTCATGCAACATTTGACTCTCTGTGTCCAAACATCTGAATTTCATGCTTCTGCCATAAGCCTGGGACCATTCAGGATGAAGAGGGAGAGTGGAAGAGGAGAGAAAAGTTGGGCCATTTTAAAAGCAGTCAAAAAGTGGTTGAGAGAGGACTATTGGGAACTGATTTTGCCAAAATGGAGCAGTTGGAAGGTATGACAGGAAGGTATAGGCAAAGTTAAAAGTAGTAGCAACAACTTTATGTAGTTAAACTTTAAAGTTAAATTAAAACTGAAGCTAAAGTTTAACTTATTAACGTTAAAAACAGGAGTAGTAAATCATACACATGACGTTTCTCTGCCTAAAAAGGTGCTCTGTGCAAACTCCCCTTGGTTTTGCACAGAAAAGCCGCATGTATTTCTGCACACAATAGTTCCTGGAAACACCTTGAGATGCATAAAAACAAAAGAAAACAGAGAGAACACTCCACAGAAATCTTGCTGCTCTGTTATTCTCCCCAACCTTTCCTCTCCTGCATAATTTTAAACATCTTTGCCTGACGAAGAAGCCAGTGAAGGTTTGAAATCTTGCAGGGTGTATTTTCTACAGTTGTGTTGGACAATAAAGGTATCGTTCTTTTATGGAGTTTGTATTTTGTTGCATTTTGCTGCAAGGCTAACCCAGAATATCATCCCTATTGAGTTTCCCCAAGTTTTTGGAAACCCTTATCTCAGCGGGAAATCAATGTGAACAAATATTTGTTCCATCCATAAGGTCTGGCTGCACAGCCATCCTGGCTAATTTCACCCAACAAGACACTGATTTTGCTCCCAAAGCCTCCAGACTCCTTGACTCTATTACCCCTGGGTCTAAAACCATTAGCCACCATTCTCTTTCCAGCTGATCTGGTACCTCTATGTCACTCCAGGCCACGCCGGGACAGCGGCTTCTGAGGAAATCACGGCAAGCCTCCCCGGTGGCCCTTGGGACTTGGGCCAAGAGCAGCTCTGCATCCTGGGCAGAGAGGTAGCCATCATGGTCCGAGTCCAGAAGCTGGAAGTCCCAGTAAAGCTGGGAAGGAGAGAGAGATGTTGCTTGCAGGTGGCCATCCAGGAAAAATCAGTATTCTTAATTCCATCTAGAAGAAACAAGGATGCTATGACAGAAGACCTGGAACTAGGGAACACTGGAACTTGAATTATTTCAGTCTCATCTCAGGACTCAAGATGCAGAAACTGCCAAGGGACTTGGAAGACACTGATGGGAAAACCTGCTTTACCTATGGGGCTTCTGGATCCACAAGGAGGATGAGCTCTTCGCGCAAGCGTCACTCACAATGGGCAGATACCAGCAGTGCTATCCGCACACTCAACAGCCATCCTATTGAGCATTGGTGCACTGTACTGATGGTATTGTTGTGCTAATATGTGCTTGTGCAAACATTTGAATCAGTGCATTGTACAGTGGGTCGTTGGTATTCACTTGGGTTTGATTCCAGAGGCCCTGGTGGCACAGTGGTTAAATGCCTGTATTGCAGCCACTCACTCACAAACTCAAGGTTGTGAGTTCAATCCCAGCCAGGGGCTCAGGATCGACTCAGCCTGGCATCCTTCTGAGGTTGCTAAAATGAATATCCAGCTTGTTGGGGACAATTAGCTTACACTTTGTAAACCACTTAGAGACTGCTTAGTGCAGTATGAAGCAGTATATTGATGAAGCTGCTATTGCTATTGCTATTGCTATTGCTTTGGATACCAAAATTCATGGATGCTCAAGCTGCAATATATACAATGGCACAGTAAAATCGTGTTCCTTAGTTCCAGGTCTTCTGCAAAAGCATCCTTGTTTCTTCTATAAAATGGCAAAATCAAAGTTTGCTTTTGGGAATTTATATTTTTAAAATGTTTTTAAATTGTGGTTGCTTGAATCTGTGGATAAAAAAACAACCTGTGGCTACTGTACTGTTGTTGCTCTAATGTCTGCTTGTTCAATCAAGTTGCACATCTGAAAAAGGAATGGCATTGGAGGAACTGTGCAAACTCAAAAGTAGTGATTGGAGAAACGCATGTTTTTCTCCTCGTTAATTGAGAGCTTGAGGAGAACTTTTTAAAAAAATATTCATTCCACAAATCCCCTTTTCTTCCAAAAGGCGATTTCTTCTCTCCTTTTCAGCAGCCAGCGAAATATTTTTCACAGATTTCTCTGAATGACAATAAAAGACAAGGTGAATAATTACGCTAATTACTTTGCATTTCAAACTCAATTACCATCTCAAAAGGAAGTTTGGCAGAGGTTTAAACAACATTCCTATGCTTAAAAACCCTGAAGGCACACACACAAAAGGGAGGGAAAAGCCCAGTCTCAAAAAATAAACTGTGAAACCCCAACAAGAAATGCTAGAGTTGAGGGGACTCAAGGACCATCCAGTCCAACCTCCTTCTGCTATGAAGTAATACATAGGAATACATGGCATACTAGAGGGCATGTAGTCTGGCCCCTGTTCAACATCAGGATGGCACTGGAAGATGGGACAAACCGAGGGTTTTCTTGGCATAAAGAGGAGTTTTGCCATGGGATGCCTCTGAGGCTGAGATAGTGTGACCCTCACAGATGAGAAGGGGAGGGGTCGGGTGCCAAGTGGCAATGCTCTTCTGCCAAACAGAAATCCTCAATTAGGAGCAGAGTAGGGTGTGATGACAAGAATTCTGCCATGAATAAAACCTACCATGAAGGAATACTTAGGAGTTGGAGTTGAAGCTGAGAGGATGTGACTTGCCCAAGGTCAGCCAGAGAATTTCTAGGGTGAACTGGGAGGCTAGAGTCATGATCCCAGCTCAGCCATGTAAATCCACAGGGTGACATTGGGTAAGTCACACTCTCTCACTCATGGATATTCTGCACTCTCCTTGCCAATTATTATTATTATTATTATTATTATTATTATTGCATCACCATGGGAGAGGTGCAGAGTTGGAGTTGAAGCTGAGAGTAAGTGAAATAATAACAATAATTTATGCCCAGCTCTTCAGCCAAAAGGCTATCAGAGCAGCTTACAAGACCTTTCCTGGCCTGCTAAGTTTTGAGACTTGAATTTCTTGTCTTCTGTAAGAATTTGAATGTCAGAGCATGGCATAAAGGGTAGAAGGCCTCACCTTTTGTTCTCTTTTGTTTTTCAAACCAAAGCTGCCTGAGCAAAGTTGGAGTGAGAATCACCCTAACAAAAGAAATAGCCTCCAGGATGAATGGTAGCTTTTCTTACACAAAATATGCAAATAGTGGCCATCGAGAGTCAGATGAAGGATTCTTCTCTCCCTTTCATTTCGAAATGACTAACAATCAAAATTCTTACTCATTGATAGAGAACTGCTCAGAATTTCTTCTCTCTAAAATCTTATCGAAATTGTCGAATTAGGCATATTTCTCCTAATTTTCGAATTTTGGAGAATATTCTTTACATCCCTACTTGAAAGTGAAAGTGCTGTATTGGGTTTGGCAGGAAGCGGCCAGCGGCTCACCTGCCTGCCAATGCTTCTCCCCACATCTTCACCCAGTACAATCCAGACCCCTGCACCTTCTTAGTGCATCCTCATAGTGATGCCCCTGATGTGTGCCAGTGTTTGGCACAAAAAGACCCCTTGAAGAGGCCTGAAATTACACCTGATTCTGACACAGAAAAGCCACTCACCTGTTGCTTCAGGTAGCACCGTTCTCCTGCTTCCAGCAGTTCCTCCAAAAGTTTGTTGGAGCAACAGCCTCCCCACAGTTGTGATCCAAAGACCTAGAAGAAGGAGAGGGTCATGAACAGAGGAGTCCGAGGAACTCTGTTTCCTAGACCTAGTTCCGATGTGGCAGCTGTGGTGGGGCGGAAGATTGTCATCTCATCAAAGGCCTTCCATTATGACTTAATATTGAATACTATTTTGCTGTTTAATGTAACATTGACATCATCATCATCATCATCATCAGCAGCAGCAGCAGCAGCTGTATTTGTTGTACATCATAAGCCAACCTGGCCCCCATGTTTGGGGAAAAGGGGCGATGATGATGATGATGATGATGATGATGATGATGATAATGATGATAGTAGGCCACCCTCAGCATGTTGCTTTGCTTGGATGAAACACCGCAGGGCTCACCTGGTACACAGCAGCCCGCAGACGGGTCCGTTCTCTTGATGTTTGGAATAGCTCATATGGGAGTCCGTAGAGACCCTGGAGCCTGCTGTCTGCAGCGTCGGATTCCTGCCTCTCCATGGAGAGAGATTGAAGTCAGCCAGCTTCTTCCTAGAAAAGGAGCAGACAGAACAGGCCTAAGCACCAGCTGTAGCTGAGAGTGGAAACGTGGATATCCAGTGCTGGGTCTTTCTTGGGCCTTGGGTCCACTTCGAAGTCTCAGAGTTGCTCCAGGAGCTGTATGTAGAGAGATGGTGTAGCAGCTTTGGGACTAACTGAGAGAAAGAAGTTGGCAGAATGAGTTTTCATAGACTTAGGTCTACTTTCTCAGATGTATTTGGTGCAGTGGAAGCCAGGGACAGACCTATATATGCTTTCCATTCCACAAAATGCAGCTGAGGAAGTAGAACAAAATCTACGTTAGCTCATGTTGCCAACTTCTTTCTTTCAGTTCATCTCAAATGTGCTACAAGATCTCTCTATATACTGCTACTACATATTTACATGGCTATATTTTTTAATTCTACCTCCTGGAGCTGTAGAGACTCCAAAAAACAAAACAAAAACAAAAAACAAAAACTAAACAAAAACAAAAAAACAAAAAAAAAGGAAGTTCTCTACCAGAACTTTTATTGAACAGATTTTATTTTGAGGAAAATGGAGAGAGCAGAAGACAGAATAGGGGGAATTCAGAAAGTAAGTAAAGAGATAGTAGAGGAACACCTTATTAATCTAATGAATTTAGTCTCGGGACCAGATGAAACTCATCCAAGGGTATTAAAAGAACTGGCAAATGCAATATCCGAGCCATTGGCCATAATCTTTGAAAATCCTGAGAAACAGGAGAGGATCCGCCGACTTGGCGGAGGGTTGTCCCCATCTTCAAAAAGGGGAAAGAAGAGGATCCCAACAATTATCGTCCAGTTAGTCTGACATCAGTACTAGGAAAGATTCTGGAGCAGATCATTAAACAGAGAGTCTGTGAACATCTAGAAGGCAATGCCATAATCACAAAAACTCAACATGGGTTTCAGAGAAACAAGTCATGCCAGACAAATCTAATCTCTTTCTTTGATAAAATGACCATCGGTAGATGAAGGGAATGCTGTGGATATAGTATATCTTGATTTCACTAAGGCCTTTGACAAGGTTTCCCATGACATTCTTGCAAACAAGCTTGTAAAATGTGGGCTAGACAAAGGAACTGTTAAATAGATCTGTAATTGGTTGACCGGCCGAACCCAAAGGGTGCTCAACAATGGCTCCTTTTCATCCTGGAGAGAAGTGACCAGTGGGGTCCCATAGGGCTCTGTCCTGGGCCCAGTGCTATTCAACATCTTTATCAATGACCTGGATGACAGAATTGGAAGCATACTTATCAAATTTGCAGATGACACCAAATTAGGAGGAATAGCTAATACCTCAGAGGACAGGATCAAGATTCAAAATGACCTGAATAGACTAGAAAGCTGGGCCAAAGCTAACAAAATGAAATTCAACACAGAGAAATGTAAGGTACTGCACTTAGGGCGAAAAAATGAAATGCACAGATATAGGATGGGAGACACCTGGCTTAAGGAGACAACATGTGAAAGGGATCTAGGAGTCCAAGTAGACCACAAGTTGAACATGAGTCAACAGTGTGATGCGGCAGCTAACAAGGCCAATGCGATTTTAGGCTGCATCAATAGAAGTATCGTATCTAGATCCAGGGAAGTAATAGTGCCACTATATTCTGCTCTGGTCAGGCCCCACCTGGAATATTGTGTCTAGTTCTGGGCGCCACAATTCAAAAAGGACATTGAGAAACTGGAGCATGTCCAAAGGAGGGCGACTAAAATGGTGAAAGGTCTGGAAACCTTGCCCTATGAGGAACGACTCAGGGAGCTGGGGATGTTTAGCCTGGAGAAGAGAAGGTTAAGAGGTGATATGATAGCCCTATTTAAATACTTGAAGGGATGTCATATTGAGGAGGGAGCAAACTTGTTTTCTGCTGCTCCAGAGACTAGGACCCGGAGCAATGGATGCAAGCTACAGGAAAAGAGATTCCACCTCAACATTAGGAAGAACTTCCTGACAGTAAGGGCTGTTCGACAGAGGAACACACTCTTTCCTCGGAGTGTAGTGGAGTCTCCCTCCTTGGAGGTCTTCAAACGGAGGCTGGATGGCCATCTGTCGGGGATGCTTTGATTTGGATTTCCTGCATGGCAGGGGGTTGGACTGGATGGCCCTTGTTGTCTCTTCCAATTCTATGATTCTATGATTCTAAAAGGCTCTGCCTGTCATCACAGAATGCGCACAGAGCCTGATGCAATGCAAAATGCAAAATTATAGGATGCACAACCATGCTGCACAATGTACAACCACAACATGCAATGCTCAACTATGACACACAGTGTATGCACATCTTGCAAAGACAAGGTACAGATGAACATGCTGCCTGCAGGAAGATGTCTCTTACACAATGATGATTTTTGGCCCGTCATGGGTAGCATGATACATGCGTATATATGTCCCTAAGAAAACTGCATCTGGTGATAGGAGTTTGATTCCACTTTAATACCTGCCATGGGTTCCATCCTAGGGAAATCTGGGGTTTGTAGTTTCATAAGTATGGATAATCCTCTGCTACAAAGCTCTACTCCATTCCTTGAACTACAGCACTAAAAGAGATATCTAGTAGAGAATTCTAATATAACCTTCTCCAAACTACAGATCTCGGGATTTGATAGGATGGGGAAATAGTATCAAAGTGCTCTGTGTAGTATAGATGCTTTTCTGGAGAAGGTGGAGCTCAGCCAACAGTGGTTCCATTGCTTCCATTGCTTCCGAAAGGTGAAGCCACACTAGGTTTTATGGGAACTAACCTGGGTGCTGAACTCTGTCTTTGAACAGCTTGAGCACTTTGGATAGCTCTCATGAAACTGAATAGTTCCCAATAAAGCCACTATGGATCCAGCTAACATGCCCATCCATCTTCTGTTTAAAGCTCTCCAAAGCGGGAGAGCCCACCACTGTATTAGGAAGTCTGTTCAGTTGCATCTTCATAGTAGAAATAAGGCAGTTTGATACCACTTTATCTGGCATGGCTCCATCCCACAGAATCCTGGGATTTGTAGTTTGGTGAGGCATCAGCCCTCTTAGTCGGCAGCTAAAGTCCTTGTAAAACTACGGATCCCAGGATGGAGCGACAGCGCTGAAACTGGTGCCAAACTGCAGCATAAACGCACTCTCTGCCAGCTTACAACCAGCTTACAATTATTTCTTTGATACATGATAATGGCAGCAAGTTTACTGTTTGCACAAACATGGTCTAAGGAGATTCAGAGAAGCCTAGGTACCTCCTGAAGCAACAAACCCCAGGACTGCATTGGATCCAATCTTAAGTGAAAACGGGTTGCTATAGTTGGGTACAGGCTGCGTTTCCCTTATCCAGAATCCCAAAACCGGAAGCCGTCCAAAGTCCAAAAGTGTCTACATGGATGGCTGAGTTAGTGACACCTTTGCTTTCTGTACACAAACTTTCTTTCATGCACAATATTATTTAAAAATATTGTGCATAAAAAACTACATTCAGGCTATGTGTAGTAGCAGGTGTATAGGAAAATAAATGATTTCCATGTTTAGACTCCAAGACATCTCATGATGTCTATGCAAATATTCCAAAATCCAAGAAAACTCCTCCAAAATCCCAAACACCTCTGGCCCAAAGCATTTCGGATAAGGAAGTCTCAACTTGTACTGCGAAAGGATGCTAAATATTGCATTCACGGAACCTACCTTGTCAATTTTGGGTGCTCCGGAGAGATGGGAAGCCGAGCTGCACACTCCTTCTGCCCCTTTTTTCCAGGAGTGCAAAGGCAAGCAGGCGAAGTCTGTCTCCGCAGGCCAAGAGGAGCTCAATAATTCATGCCAGGGCCGGGGACCTTTTCCTCTGCCGACATATGAGCCAGACCCAGGCAGCTGCATCAGTGTCTTTGTGTGCATGCGCCCAGCAGCTTCCAGAGCAGGAGAACTGCTCCTTTGGGTGAAAAGACACTGCGTTCTCCACCAGGTTTCTAGAAAACCATTCACAGGCCAGAAGATAGAGCTGTTTGGTCTTCAGAAATGGCAATCACATGTTTTGCATTAAGTGTTCTAAAAGCAGCTTGTGATGGTATATACCTTTGTAATAAAAATGTTGCCTGAATCTTACAGTAGCTACTTAGTAAAGAATAGTGGGCCCTTGGTATTCACTGGGGTTTGGTTCCAGGACCCCTTGTGGATACCAAAATTCATGGATGCTCAAGTCCTGTTGAGGTAGGAGATTTTTAGAGTTTCATATTTAGTAAGCATATAAATGTAGCTTGTAGAAATAAAGGTATGTAACATGCATTGAAAAGAATTTGAGAGGCCCAAGAATGCAAGCAGAGAGTGAGGTTTATGGCCTGAGAGATCAAAGTGGCCAAAGTGGAGTTTGTGATATTGTAGCAGAGGGCCATAAATCCTGCAGGAGACCCATCTCTGCCTTCACAGATGAGTCCAGGGATAAGGTTAAGGGGCTAAGTGAACTGTGACAAAGAATGTACTTTTAATGTATTCATGTATCTGCATATGTTAACTTTTGCCATGTCCAATGGGAGATGCCAACTAGACCCTATATAAAGAAGCCATATTTCCTTGTATGAGGCTCTGGGAACTTTTGTTGGAATGCTAATTCCTCCCAGGGTGACAGCTGTCTTAAATAAATCTGTGTTTGGCAAATTCATCTTTGGTCCCCTCCTATCTGATTCTGTCAGACCGAGGCTTGCTGTGTGTTAATTGGGAGAACATGCAGTGTTTTAGCAGTTTTCTACAACACTGTTAAACAGAATAGGGTATTATTATTGTTGTTGTTGTTGTTGTTGTTGTTGTTGTTGTGGGCCCTTGGTATTCACTAGGGTTTGGTTCCAAGACCCCTTGGGGATACCAAAATTCATGGATGCTCAAGTCCTGTTAAATACAATAGGGTATTATTATTATTATTATTATTATTATTATTATTATTATTAGTTTTTTGTGGGTTTTTCGGGCTATGTGGCCATGTTCTAGAAGAGTTTGTTCCTGACATTTCGCCAGCATCGATGGCTGGCATCTTCAAAGATATTATTATTATTATTAGAGAAGACCCTTGGCATTGGTTCCAGGATTATATTATTTCGATGGTGCAAACAAAGAATCATAGGCCCATTACTGGGTCCGTACTAGGGTTAGGCTAGTAACCCTAATACGGATCAAGTCTGTACAAAATGGCGGCGCCCATTCCACATGGGGGCCTCCATTGCTACGTCACCACCGTGCCGCCTTCAGGCGAGGTGGCGCAGTTGTGACATACTGGCGCCGCGCCAGGGCTCATAGAGCACCCTTTCCACGGAGCTCCTTTTGGGATTTGCATCGCTGGTGCAGCTTTTAGATGGCTACACCAGCGACGCAAGGCAAAAAGGGGGCCAAGTGGCCCCTTTCTGCTTGTCCCCGCCGCCGTCGGGTGTCCTTGGGGCATGATGCCCCAAGGACACCCCTTTCCAGGCAGCGGGGAAGCGGCCTTTTGCCGCTTCTCCACGGCCTGGAAAGCAGCGGATTGGGGCCCCAGAGGCTGCCGTTCTGGCAGCTGAGGCCCCGATCGGTGGGGAAAGGGCCAGATACAGTCCGCCCCAAACGGGCGGTCTGTAAACCGCCATAGAATCCTAGATTTGGAAGAGACCCCATCCAGTCCAACCCCATTCTGCCATGCAGGAACTCTCAATCAAAGCATCCCTGACACATGGCCATCCAGTCTCTGTTTAAAGACTTCCAAGGAGGGAGATTCCACCACACTCCGAGGAAAGAGTGTGTTCCAGTGTCGAACAGCCCTTACTGTCAGGAAGTTCCTCCTAATGTTAAGGTGGAATCTCTTTTCCTGTAGCTTGCATCCATTGTTCTTTGTTCTGTTCTCTGGAGCAGGAGAAAACAAGCTTGCTCCTTCCTCAATATGGCATCCTTTTAAGTATTTCAACAGGGCTCTCATATCACCTCTTTACCTTCTCTTCTCCAGGCTAAATATCTCCAGCTCCCTAAGTCTTCCTCATAGGACATGGTTCCAGGTGTGAGCAATTTTCACTGTTTGACTGTTTGATTCTCTGCAAAACTAAGGATTTGGGGACTGAAGGAAAATGTCATTGTGGAGAGCAGAATTCTTATGTGGATGGAGCAATGCTCTTATTTTGTTCCCCTTTGTAGCTACACCCCTGGGAGTTTCTCCACTGGCATGTCTGCAGGGGCCCCTTACATTGGTTTCTCACTGCAACCTGTCTACACAAGGCAGGGCATTACTGTATATATTCATGTATAAGTCTAGAAATTTGAGTCAAAAATTGACCCAAAAAACCTGAGTCGACTTATCCATGGGTCAATGCAAGTGCTGTACTTTAACTAAGAATAGGGTCCATCTCCCTCTCTGAGGAGAGGTAAAATCTTAGTCTATCCCAGAAGAACCTAAAAGAAGCACCAACCTCCTCTAATCTCTCCACTGTGGTGCTGCTTCTGGTCTTTTTGAATGCTTGGATAGGAAAACAGCAGCATTCTTTGGCATCATTTTCCTTTCCTTTGTTTTTTACATCCTTTGTTGCATGCCCCTAAGTTTTACCCTCGACTTATACATGGGTCATATCAAAATTCATAATTTTGGCCCCAAAACCTGTCCTCGACTTATACATGAGGTCGACTTATAGTCGAGTATATACGGTAATCCTCGATTTGAGCATGGACTATCTTCATAAGGGAAGGCCAGTTTGGCACTGAATCCACCTTCTCCCTGGCTCAATCCGAGTGAAAAAAACAATCTCTTTTGCTCCAGATGTTGCAGGAAAATCCTGAGCACTTCGCACCAATGCCAGGCCCTTCTTTGCATGCACATCCTGCTGTGCTGCCTCCATGTGTTCAATCCTGGGTGCCTTGTTTCTAACCTCAGAGGGAGCATTTTGCAGCAGAAATGGGGGCAGTGTTATCCATAAAAATGCACTTGTCCCTCCACATTTGCTGGGGTTAGGGTCACAGGAGCCCCGTGAATGTGGAACAAAACGCAAATAACAAAAACACTATTCTTTTTACCTGAGAGAACACCTCTCTAGGTGTCTGTAGGTCCTCCAGTGCAACTCTGTGGTCAATACCTGCCAGACATTGACCATAGAATTGCACTGGAGGAGCTACAAATGCCTAGCAGAGTGTTCTCTCTAGGAACTTCTAGGTGTTTCAGTGCGACGTTTAGTTTAAATTGACTATAGTGTTGTGCTGGAGGATCTAGATATTCCTAGAGAGAACATATTAATAAAATCCATGAATAATCAAATCCACAAAAGACAACGCCGCAAATGTGGAAGGACATGTGTACAGCAGAAAAGTTACCCACTTTCCTCCTTGATCTTCCTTAGTAGTACTTCCAAGTCTGTGATGTTTCAGCTAGTATTATGCTGTCGTATGCATATCTTAGATTTTTTATATTCCTTCCTATTTTTACTCCTCCTTCTTCTGTGTTCAAGCCTTCTTTTCTTATAATATGTTCTGCATACATATCAAATAGATAGGGTGAAAGGATGCAGCCTTTTCCATTTGGGAACCATTCTGATTCTCTATGTTTCTCCATGTTGTGTCCAGAGAGTGGCCTCCTGTCCTGAGTAAAGATTCCTCATTAGGACTTTCAGATGTGTTGGCACTCAAAAAAAGCTACCCTTTCCCAGATTCTGGAAAGCAATGTCACTCATTACTTGCTTATCTTTGAATCTGACAGGGCAAATAGGTTGAGAACAACAAGTGTGTATGAAGAGGCAAAGAAGAAAAAAGCATGGTGATGGTGTGCTCTCTTAAGTGTTGGAGTTGTCTAGAAAGGTTGAACAAAGCACATTCTCTTCCTTGTTGGGACCTCAGCCGCCTTGCACCGGTTTGGAGTGAGAGTGGTGTGAAATCAGTGCAAGTGGTCCATTTAGACATAAGAGCATCCCATTGTGCCACCTCTAGCGCCACTAGTGGCTCCCTCTGAGGTCACAAGGAGGTGCCCATCCATGCGATCCATGCTGGATGCCTCATTTGTGACCTCAGAATGAGTGATTTGTGCAAGAGGCTGAGGGACAGTAGGCCAAGTGTGCAAAAAGCTGCTTTGCATTGCTCCAAAGGGCCCAGGTAATAGGACAGCCAGAATACTCTGGGAGCAGCCCATGTAAATGAATGGGAACTCCTCCAGAGTAGTACCATGCTCCTGTGCAGCACCCCTTTGTGTCTGAGGTTTCTTGGGCATTTCCTGCTGGATTATTCTTTTTGCAAGGTACTTCTCTGCAGAATGCAAAACACCTTTGTACACCTGTCTGATGATCTGTAAGCCACCCTGAATACCCCTTTTCAGAGAAAAAGAAAGACAGGATATAAATGAATACACAGTAGTTTATTAGTATTATAATATTAGTAACAGCAAAGGTTTGCAGCAGCAGCAGCACAACAACAGCAATAACACAATACAATTAACATGCAACTCTTCTAAGTTAGTGCTTCCAGGAAAAACTTACCACCGCCAAGTTTTATTTTGGAGGAAGTAACTCCAGAGTAACCGGCGTTTTGCATGCAATAGCTCCTGGTGGTCTAACCTTTTCCAGGGGTTCACAGATTATAGGCAGGGGGTTCCTACAAAGACAAAGATGGACGGTTCAGAACCACCAAGAAACAGCAAAGCGTGGGGAAATTTGGGACTGCAGTCCCCAGAATCCCCTAGCCAAGGTGGAAACTGGCCATGCTAGGCTGGGGTGCTGTGGGGGTTGTAGTCCAAAAAAGCTACCCTTTCCCAAATTCTGGAAAGCAATGTGATCATCACTTGCTGATCTGCTGATTTGACAGTATGCTTGCTGCAGGGGGAAAAAAGCTCTGCTGGGTTGAGCACAAAGAAGGTGTGGGAAGAGGCTGCTGAAGGAAAAAGAAGAAAGCACAGGAACAATGTCCTCTTTAAGTACTGTAGTTGCCTGGAAAGATTGAACAAAGCACATCCTTGTGGGGAGCACAGATTTCCTTGTGATGGTGGTGGAAACCCTTTATCTTCTGGACCTCTACTGTTCACGCCTCGCAGCTCCCCTCTCGTCTCTTCGATCCTCAAATCCCAACCTTCGAAGCAAGCTGTACACAACCTCAGCATGATCCATTTCCATGTTTTCTCGGAATCTCCTTGCCAGGACCTTCAGACTTTCCACTAGCTGACTTCGCTCCAGAGGATGGTCACCATGGACTTGGTAGCAGGCCTGGTACATCTCCAGCGCTCCCTGCCTCTCTCCTTTCCTGTGGAGCAAGAAGTCTCCCCGGTGAAGGTAGAGGGCCTGCTGGCATCGCTTGCTGAGTTTGAGCATGTCCTCCAGCAGGTTCTGATGAATCTCTTCCTCATAAACCTCCAAGGACCTTTCTCCGTACATTTTGGCCAACTTCAGCTGGGAAAACACAGACTCAGGATCTGTTTCCAGAGACCGTTTGAAGCTCTCAATAGCCAATGCAATGGTTTCCTCTCTATCTCCTGGGGACCCTCTCTCCATGAGTTCCATGTAGTAGACACCAAGGTCATAGTGCAGGAGGTGGTAGTTGGGGTCCAGGGCTATGGCCTTCTTCAGTATGTCAATGGCTTGTGGGAGGGACTGGGGCCTGTAGACCTTGGAGGCATTTCTCAGGACTTCTGGGTTGAGGCTGTTCTCAATCACCTCTTCTACCAAGCGGTTGGATTGCTCCTGGTCTGTTCTCTCAAGCACACGAGACAAATATACTTTGGCTTCATAGTTTTGCGGCTGGTGATGACAGACCTCTTCCAACAATCCCTGGGCCTCATGCTGAAGATGTCTTGGAGAATGAGTCCAGGAGGCAAAGATGGAGAATGCCAGACCTGCCTTGTATTCCTTGTTGGACTCGTCTTTCCTCAAGGCCATTCGGAAACACTCGGTGGCTTCTGGTCCATTCCGGAAACCGCTTGCCAGTAGGGACCACCCTTTTTGGGCCTGGACTCCGGGGATCTCCACAGAGTAAGGCTCAGGGCTGGCAAGAGCCTGACAAATCTCACGGATACGGCCCAGGTAGAGCTCCACCTCCTCGTAGTTGGTCAAGTGATAATAAATCCAGGCGTAGTTCCCATAAATCACCAGGGCCTGGCAGGAGAAGTTGGTGGGATGATCCTGTTTCAGAACCTCCTCTGCTCTTTGGAGGCTTCCCAGAGCTTCATGGTAGTCCCCTCGGAGGTGGTGCAGGTAGGCCTTCATGGCTAGGTAGGTGCCACGATTATGGTAAAATGTGTGTTCCAGGTGCAGATCCAACTTCTTCAGGGTGTGCTGGAAATTGTGCTTGACCTCAAGGTTCCAGGTGAAATGACACTGCAGGCGCTGAAGCTTCTCCTTCAATGGCTGGTTGCTGCCAAGGGAAGAGAGGATGGTGGAAAAGGAGAGAGTAAGAAGCACAAATGAATGGATGAATGAATGACTTATTGAATTAGCCTACAGACTAGTTCAAATTGTCACAAATTTATCATAAAAAACCATTAAAATTGAAAGAACAGAGGGCCACACTGTGCAAATTAAATATAATCCCTTTCTTGCTCCACATTTTCCCTTGAAGCAGAGACACAGAATGATTAGAGTCACTCAAAAAGAAAGAAAGGTCTTTCCCCACTCAGGCCAGTGGCTCAGGCTGGATTAGAAAGGGGCCCTGATAATGTTCCCTATAGCTTGAATAGAGAGGGCACTTGAGTACATAATGTGATAGGTCCTCTATTACTCGGGCACCACGTCTACACAGGAAATGGAACTCCTTTAAATATTCCCTGGAGGAGCATTGAGAGGCACATAGAATGGGAGGCACTCATCTCAACACAGCAATTCAGAATGGCCTAAAGAACATCAGAGGTTGTGGTTGCTCCAGTGGTACACATTAAATACTCTATTACTCTTTCCCAATCCTCTAGATATTCATTTGTTTCTTCGTGTTGGATGGTTCTAGTTAGCTAATCCATTTCTATTATTTCATAAAGCTCTCTCTCCCATTCTTCAATTTCAGAAACTTTGTCATTTTCCCACCAGTTAGCTAATACCATTCTAGCTGCAGTTATCATGTGAAACAATATTCTTCCATATTTTTGGTTGCTAATTTTCATCTACTATATTTACTAGAAATCTTTCTGGTTTATATGCTGTATTTGTCTGTAATATCTTATCAGTTGTAGTCCTTATCTGACAAATTATTTGGTCTTATTATGGGACCACCATATGTGGTCAAGGACAAGGTATTCCCCCTCGACAAGCTTGTCAAGTCGTGTCTGACTGTAGGAGGCAGTGCTTCTCTCTGTTTCTAAGTCCTGTGGCCAGCGTGACTGCACCGAACGCTGTTTCTTTCCCACTGAGAAGTGGCACCTATCTACCTACTTGCATTTGCATGTTCTCAAACTGCCAAGTTGGCAGAAGCTGGGACTAGTGATGGGAGCTCTCAGCCCATCATGCAGCACCCAGGTCTCAAACTGCCAAGCTGCTGATCTGTTCCTTTTTCTTGGCGACACTTCCAACGCCGGTTATTACTGTCTGGAGTTGAGTACCACCTGTCAAATATTTTGCCACTGGTCTTGGCGCTGTACATGACCGTGCTGAGCTTGGCCTCTGCCACCAGGAAGATCAGCTTTGCAGTCCTAGTTAGCCTCACGGCCAGACGTTAACTAGCTCTTCAGTGGCATGAAAAATACTGTTTTATAATTATTATATATTTGATTATATGTCAGTTGCTGCTTCCACAGCACTGCATTTTACTTGCATAATTTAATAGCAATAACAATAGCAACAACAACAACAATAATGAGATTTATTTATATTCCCCACCTCTCCCTGGGGATCGAGGCAGGATTGCAGCATAAAAATTGACAAAACATTGTTTGTAATTATTGTATAGTTAACTTCTTATTATCCTTAGTTTGTATGCCTTTGGCAGGATTGAATGTTTGAACTGGTTGTTTCCTTGAAGGGCCATACAAATTTATGGCCCTATACAAATAAACAATGATGATGATGATGATGATAACAGCAACAACAATAAAGGAATTACTGTGTTCAATACTTTTTGCACTCTCTTGGCAGTTTGAGGCTGGGGTTTATACGATCTGAAGAGAAACCAGAGTATATTCTGGTTTCTCTTCAATCATATAAATCTTTTGCCTTTTACTAAAGTCTGAGGCTGGGAACAGACTGGGGAGTGAACCTCCCTCTGATGCTAACCTGCCTGCACCCTTCGTATAACAGAGGTCTTGACACCCATGTATTCGACTATCCACAGCATGAAATACCCCCTCCCCCAATCTGAAAAGCAAACCTTGATTTTGCCATTTCGTATAAGTAGGGTTGCCATAACTCGGCTGCAACTGGGATTGTCCCGGTTTTGGCGGCCCTGGGCCCCTCCCGTCCCAGGTGTTGCCAAAAACCCACGGCCCGCGGGGCCTCGCTGCCTCCTCCTCCTCCACCGCACATGGCTGCTTGGAGGAGGTGGAGGAAGAGGAGGGCCACGTGGTGGAGGAGGCGAAGGTGGAGGCGGCACCTCCTGCGCACCACCCTCTCTGCCTCCCCACGTGGCCGTGCCACCTTCCCCCGCCTTCTTGCGTGGCCTGTGGTGGAGGGGGCAGAGGAGGAGGAGGTGGGTGGCGCGGTTATGCGCAGGAGGCGGGGAGGGTGATGCGCCCATGCACAGGAGGTGCCACCTTCCCCCACATCCCCGCGCGGGTGTGCCACCCACCTCCTCCTCCTCCGCCCCCTCCGCCCTAGGCCGCACGGTGAATGGAGGAGGGGGAGAAGAAGGAGGAGGAGTAGAAGGAGGAGGGGGGAGGAGAAGGAGGAGGAGGAAGTGGTGAGTGAGTGGCCAGAGGCCTCAAGGTGTTTTTATTTTTTGGGGGGTGCTTTTAATGCTAACAAGTCTCCCTTGTTTTGACAGTGATAATGTGATGATGATATGAGTCAGCTTGAGAGTCATGCAGGGACTGTTTCAGAAGCTGAGAGAGTATGACTTTCCAAAGTGCCTTTTCTCTGTGTTTTTGGTTCTTTAATGGTGATATTGATATCAACAAGCCTCTGAGGCATGGCCAATGTAACTTGCTGTGATTTTTACAAGCTCATGCGCAGTGAAGAAAAAGCAAAGTCCCTTGACCAAGTACACACTTCTGAGAAGTACACTTGGTGCAAGAACTGTGAAACCACCTTGACATGTTCAATATGCATAGCCATGTTAAACCATGCTAAGTGTTAAACCCAAGGGGTTTGGTTATGGAATAAGCCTCTGAAATATGCAAGAGGCCATGTTAAGTAAAGCCATGTGAAGTGCCCAAATGTGTGTCATGTGTGTTCTGGAATGGAGGTTGGGGGTGTTTGGCCAGAAAGGGAAGTACATTTCTGCCATCTGTCTAGAAATAATGCCAAAATGTCCTCCATTTTGATCATGCCTAAGAAACATGCATTTATATTAACATTCTTGAAAAATCATCAAATTTTTCGCATGTCCTCCATTTTTAAAAAAAAATGTGTCCTACATTTGGAAATATTGTCCTACATTTGTCCCAGTTTGTAGGTCCTGACTTATGGCAACCCTACGTATAAGGGGCACCATTTTACTACCCCACTGGATATAATGGAAGTTAAGCAACCATGTATCTTGGTATCCACAGGGAGCCCTGGAACCAAACCCCAGCGGATACCGAGGGCCCACTGTACAGTTGCCTCTCCATAGCCACAGATTTTTTTTATCCATGGATTCAAGCATCGACAGCTTGAAAACATTTTTTAAATGTTAAAAATATATACATTCTAAAAAGCAAACCTTGACTTTGCCATTATAAGGGAAACCAATGGTTTTACTACACCGTTGTACTTAATGGGACGTGAGCATCCACAGATTTTAGTATCCACGGTGAATCCTGGTTGCAAACCCCAGCAGATACCAAAAGTGCTTCAAAGGAGTGTTGCTCTTCTCTCTTTTCTTCTTGAGTGGACCCCAAATGTTTTCTTGCACCCTTCTTAAGCAACTATTGCCCCCCCAGGGGTCCTGGCCCACCATTTGAGAACCCCTGTGCTTTAAAGATGCCTTTTGCATGTTGATTTTCCAGACTAACACAACTGTCTCTTTGAATGCTAGAACTTGCCGAAAAATGTCCCACTTAACAATGCCACCTCCCAATGTCACCTTTTCAAGCTTTGGCAGAGGCACCCATCATCAGCATCTTCAGAAAAGGAACTGAAGAGCAACATAGAACTGGAGAGTTGGAAGGGACCTCAAAGGCCTCCTAATCCAACCCTCTTCTGCCATGCAAGAAGACACAAGTCAAGCACTCCTGAGAGAAAGATGCCACCTGACCTCTGTTTAAAGGCCCCCAAAGAAGGAGAGATGCAGTTCTTTCCCCAGAGAAGCTTCCCAAGTTTATCTTTCTCTCCCTGGGCTAAGAAGGGATTGGCAGCTCCAGACTCTCAGCATTTAGTGTAGTCCTACGCATCAATGCAAAAACAGGCTAACTAGTCAACCAGACAAAAATAACTGGTTTTAAAAACTGGTTTTGTTGTTGTTGTTAAAATAAAAACTGCCCCTCAACCTTAGTTAAAATCACTCCTGTAAGGAAAAAAAAATGGGGGGGGGGGGAGGAGGAGGGCAAACAAACTGTTAAGTTGAACTACAGCAAGTTATCATAGTAGGCTATGTACAAACATAGTATGATAAATGCCTAAAAACAACCATGATATATCTAAAGGCAAATTACAAACACATGATAGTCAAGGAAATAAACTCCAGGATGTCTGATTATTAATTGCAAAACAAATTATACTCCGGAATGCTTTAAATGAACTAGAAATAAAAACTTTTCTAGAACATGACCACATAGCCCCAAAAGCCCACAAAAACTATAGAATACAAATGTCATCATCCAGAAGCAATAAAGATGCACATCTTATCACATGCTTCATGAATCCAGGGAACCAGAAAAATAGTGCTAGACAGCGTCACAATTGTGGATAATGTTTCTTTAAGTACTTCTATGGCATTTCTATTTGTTTATTTGAAATTCATTTAAAGCATGTTGGAATATAGTTGTTTGCAAGGAACAACAAGAGAGTCTTCCGTTTCTTGTGCTTTGTGATTGTGGTGAATATTGAGCATTTGTAGCTTACAAGCGGCTTGGTTGTCGGACTCTGGCCGACTGGGCTTCAAATCCTGCTCAGAGATGGAAACCCAATGCAAGTCACACACTCTCAGCCCCAGGAAACTCCACTACCACAAGAAAAATAAATTCTCCTTTAGATAGATCCTGGTTGTTTCCATAGTACTTCTTTTACCATCTTTTAACCCTTTTGTCTGATGAAGAAGCCAATGAGGCTTCCAAAGCTTGCAATATCTATTTTATTTGATAAAGGCCTCACTGTTTTGTAGATTTTGAATGTTACTGTACTAGTCCAGTATGATACTATTTTAATATAGTTTAACTTAATGTTTCCCTAGCCCCCCCATTCCTTCTTTTCTTTTACTTTTTAAAGTGGCTTCTGTGGCTTATCATCTATATTGACCATAAAATCCTTTCTCCTCTTTTGCAAATGGGGTTCTCGCCTCCTTGGATCTATGCCCAAAAGATTTGCCCCGAGAGTCCATATTTTGCAAAATTGCAAGACATCTCCTTTCCACCTGCAACATGTCTTTTGTTTATCTATTTAGGCATTTGTTTGGCCCTATAAAGGTTATCCCTGTTTTGTGGATTTTGGATGTCACTACAGTATACTACTTCAGTATGATACTTTACTATAGTTAGTATAACTTAATAGCTTAAGTAGTCCCCCTTGCCCTCCTGCTGTTTTGCATTTTTAGTGGGTTCTGGGACTTACCAAGTTGGCCATAAAACCACTCCTATTTATTTTGCAGAGGTCCTCAGAGCTGTGCCTGAAAGCTTTGCCCTGAGAGTCCCATCATGTTTTACACAATTGCAATGCACTTGCTTTCCACCTGCAATTCCTGACCCCCTCCTTGCCTCCCTTGCAAACCAGGTTGAAAGAAGGCTGGAATGAAATCTCACCTCATTTTGGGATTCTTCCAAAGCCTCTCTTCTTCTCTCCCTCCTTGGCCTGAAACGAGGGAAAGAAACTACTGACTGGTTTCCTCTCTTGCTTGCCTCCTTCTTTCCAGGCAGCAGTTGCTTTTGCAAAGGCTCCAGGAAGAACCACCCTGAGCATCTCTGCCCCTGCGCTTGCCTTTTTATACCTCTCTAAAAACCATCTCCTAAGTTTTGCTTTCCATTTCCCAGAGTGGAAATGATGAGCATAGCTGCTGGAGTGCTTCCCTCTCCCAGGAGGGCAAAAGTCTCCCTCTTCTTTGGACTACAGCTTCCAGAATCCCCCAGCTAGCAAAGGGAGTTGTAGTCCAACAAGAAAGAAAGGGGAACTTTCCCAAGCACTGCTTGGCACCATCCCTATTTGAAGAAGAATAACACTAACAACAACAACAATACTGTCTATACTCGACTATAGGTTGACCTCATGTATAAGTCGAGGGCAGGTTTTGGGCCTAAAATCATGGATTTTGGTATGAGCCGTGGATAAGTCAAGGGTAAAACTTAACTGTGTCAGAAAGGACATAAAGGATGAAGAAAGGAAAATGATACTAAACATCTTTAAAATTGTGATAGGCACAACTGTTTGTGCTCCCCTTAAAGGCTGGCTGGATGAGAGAGTATTGGGACTGGTGCTCCAAGAAGAGATTACGCTCTTACCTTTCTCCAGGCCATGGTTCTCTTTTGGGTAAGAGTTAAAGGGCAGTACTTACGTTGATTTGTGGATAGGTCGACCCAGGTTTTTGGGGTCAGTGTTTTTACTACAATTTCTAGACTTATACATGAGTAGATACAGTAACAACCACCACCACCTCATTTTGGGATTCATTTTGGAATTATAAATCATTTGGAGATGATATTAATATTAATAATAATAATAATAATTATTATTATTATTATTATTATTTATTTCTCACCTCTCCCCATGGATCATAGTAGGGAACAACAAACAAACATCATCAGTTAAAACTAGGGTTGCCATAACCCTCCGGGGGGTGGGACTTTCCCGGGTTTGGACTGGTCTGCACGGTCCCGTACTGGTTGGGCCTTTGTCCTGGGTTTGCCCCCACCCCTGGGCTTTCTTAGGGCACCACTGTGGCGGTGCCTTTGGCCGCTCTTACGGCTTCTCTTGCGGCTGCTGCTGCCTTCACCAGTGCGGCTGTTGCTGTGGCCTGCTGGGGCCGCTCCTCTGGCCTCGCTGAGGCCTGGGGGGTGGCTCCAAGGTCGGGGCTCCGGCCCTAGGCTCCTCCGGCCTCACTGAGGCCTGGGATATTAACATTTTTTGAAAAATCACATCACTGAAAGTCCATCAACTTAAAAGGACAAATAAAATGTATGCATATTAGAACAATCCAAAATGATCTCTTGCGGGGGATGACCCAAGATATTTTGCTGCCTGAGGCAAAGGGCAAGATGGCAAAGGAATATGAGCTGACAAGGGGAGTACTGTGGATTGGGCCAAACTACTGGGGCAAGGAAGGCAAACAACTTGTTGTCTTGCTCCCTGTCCCTCTGGGCTGGTCCTCCAGGGAGGAGAGGCAGTTATTCTTCCAGTGCAACCTGTTATTAAGGCATCTTTTGGGAGAGGAACTTTCCATCTTGTGCAAAAGAAGCAGTGCTTCGGCCACTTCTGAGAACGCCTTCCCCAAATTCCGGAACCCTAATAATTATTTATAGAGCAGTTTCTAATCGTTCCTTTTGGGCAAGATAATGGAGAGGGCAGGTGCCTCCCAACTCCAGGTAGTCTTGGATGATCCAAGTGTAGGATACTAAACATGGGCAGGAAAAATGAAACACCGAGGACCAGGATGGGGGGCACCTGGCTTGACAACAGGGCATGGCTCTTTCATCAGGCAAAGGGGTTAAAATGAGCAGAAGGAGGAGGGCCTCACCTGTATGAAGACCCTTACAGACCATCTGAACCAGGGGTAGGCAACCTGCAGCCCGGTGAGGCCTTGGGACTGGCCCCAGCCTGGTCCTGCCGCCGATTGCCGCCAGGGCCTTTGGGGGGCAATTGTCTATAGAAGCCTCAGAAACATGCATTTATATTAACATTATTTTAAAAATCAGCAAATTTTTTCACGTGTCCTCCAGTTTTTTAAAAAAAGTGTCTTCCATTTGAAAATTTAGTCCTACATTTGTCCTGGTTTATTTATATATTTAATTTTTTTAAAAAATTATTTAATTATTTATTTTTGGGCTTCGGCCCCCCAGTTGTCTGAGGGACAGCAACCTGGCCCTCGGCTCAAAAAGGTTGCCTATCCCTGATCTGAACCGACAATAACAACCATAACGGAAAAGATCTTGTTGACCAAATGCAGGGCTAGGACTAACATTGTCATTTTTTTCTTTCTTGCTCCTATATGATTTTGCCTGATGAAGAATCCACTGGAGCTGCCAAAGCTTGCACATCCATTTGGGATGAGCCAATAAAAGTATCACTGGCCCAGTACAGATTAGTGATGATGCTGGCATCCATACGGACTAGGGTTCCAGAGCATGCGGTTGCTGCATGCTCCAGAGCCCTAAAATTGGTGCCAACATGCCGCTTTCCGCCCGTCTGTAACGGGCCACTGTTTTGTGGATTTTGGATGATCCTGTACTTTACCAAATGGAATGTTGCTTACTTCTCCTCTGGATTGTTGCTGCAGCATTCGTACGGCCACAACAATGATCCGCCCCAAAATGGAGCTCCGAAATGGCGCTCCTTCCGGTAATGCTGCCAAACCGCCATTAGCACCCTCTGGCGCATCTATGACGCAAGCGCATCGTGATGACGTGCGGACACTGTGCTGCACTTGCATCATCATGGTGGCCCCCCATGTGGACTGGAGGCTGCCATGATGCTGGCATCCACCTCAAAATCTAACGCCCCCATGCTGCCCTCTCCCTGGCACTTCAAGCACGTCTGTTTAGCTCCATACTGGGCGACTGTTTTTAATATGAAGTCAAAGGCTCTCATGGCCAGCATCCATAGTTTTTTGTGGGGCTTTTGGGCTATGTGGCCATATTATAGAAGAGTTTATTCCTGACATTTTGCCAGTTTCTGTGGCTGGCATCTTCAGAGAAAAATAAAATCTTTGTTTTACTTTGACTTCTATTGTTTTCTTACCAAATTTTCACTTTTAACCACATGAAACTATAGAAGCATAGAATTGTAGAGTTGGAAGAGACCACAAGGGCCATCCAGTCCAACCCCATCCTGCCATGCAGGAAATCACAATCAAAGCTACACAAACTATGTATGTGTGAAGATCTTTAGCTTGTGGATTTATAATTTTGCTAGCTGTTTATCTCTACTACTACCATTACATTCTGTGACATATGGCAATTACCATTTAGGAGTGACACTAGTACAAAAAACCTGACTAAGGATTCTGGATGGTGTGGTATGGGAAGAGGAGGTCAGTGTGACACCATGGATAGATTTTCTGGATGTGGATTTTCCATCTGGTGTATTTAACCCATACAGGTCAACATAGCACCAAGTTAAAGAGAAACAGAAGAGTTCATGCTAGTTTTGTTGAATGTTCAGCTGCTGGCCAATTCTTGGAGTAAAGGGGTGCCACCAGTGTGGGGCAGTCCTAAAACATTGCTCCACATGGCTTGGTCACTGCAAAGCAAAGACAATATTGGTCTGCTTCTGGGAGTCCTCTGGGGATATGAGAAGAGACAGAGTGCCACCCCAAAGGATCAAGAATACAATATCTTTACAGCAGAGTCAACATAAGCAAACATGCCCAGGTAGGAATTGGGGCCACAGTTCAGGAAAGTTCAGGCTATGAAGCCTGGCTAAAAATCAGCACAAAAACAGTGTAGCAGCACTATGGCTTTTATCACATGTGGGGAAAATTGGGGGTTTAAACAGACATTTTCCTGGGAAAGTCGAGCGGCATCGCGATTAGTGGGGACCTCTTCCAGGAATAACCAGGGAATAACCAGCAACAAATAATTCATGGGATTTCCCTGTCAATAATTTGTTGCTAGTTATGCCTTGGTTATTGCTGGGGTAAATCCTCCTTAATTGCAAAGTCATGTGAAAATCTTTGCCACGATCGTGCAGGAAAATGATTGTTTCAACTCCCAGTTTTCCCTGTGTGATAAAGTCTTATATCAGTTCAAGCAACACAGCAGCAACAGCAGCAGTATTACAGCAGGGGGTAAAGAGGTACAAAGTGCAAACTGGCTTCCAAGGCTGAATCTGCACTGCAGAATTAAGGCAGTTTGACACCACTTTAACTGCTATGGTTCTATGCTGTGGAATCCTGTAGTGTGATGGAGAACCAGAGCTCTCTGAGAGAGAAGGCTAAATAGCTCACCAAACTACAAATCCCACCATTCCACAACACTGAGCCAGGGCAGTTAAAATGGTGTCAAGCTGCATTCATTCTGGTGTGCAGATTCAGCCCAAGAGGCACAAAGAGAAGAAGTGCATGTATGGCCGGTTTTTAAAGGACAAGTCTCATGATCCTCTATATGTATTGATGGCACGAGCATCCTTTCCAATCATATTGAAAGCTTACTACTATCTTGTGTGTGTGTGTTGTTTGCCTTCAACCTTATGCCAACCTTAAGGCCAACCTATGACGGGGTTTTCATGGCATGTTTCTTCCAAGGGGGTTTGCCATTGCCTTCCTCTGAAGCAATTCCCAATGGGACTCAGTGAGTTTCATGACTGAGCAGGAATCAAAACCTGGTTGATTATGGCGGGTTATAGACCGCCACTTGGGACGTCCGCAGGACGTCCCATTTTAAAAAAGGGGTGTCTCTTCTAGACGCCCCTGGCTCTAGTACGGACTCTGTCCGTACAATATGGCGCCGGCCATTCCACACGGCCAGCGTCATCTTTACGTATCGGACGCTGTGCGTCTGAATGTGTTGCGGTGCTAATGACGTCGCGAGTGCGCCAGCAGCGCCTCACGACGTCATTAGGGCGCTGCAAAAAGAAGCTCCATTTTGGAGCTTCTTTTTTGCTCCGCAAGGGAGCCGCGTGGTGTGGCTGCGACGGCTCTCTTACAGAGCAAACGGCGGCGGCGGCAGACCGCCTCAAAGCGGCGGTCTATAACCCGCCCCCA